>NC_092122.1:18015315-18080611 GCF_045679555.1 Salvelinus alpinus
CCACTCTGACATTCAACTCCACTCTGATTCCTGGAGTGGAGAGAACAGACACGGACACACAGAGACCTTTACATTTCCCAGGAGTGGGACGGCTTCATTCTCAGTCAGAACACACGCGTCTACCCTCTGACGGGCAGACAGGCCCAAATACCAAAACATGAAAGACAAGTTGTCCAGGGCATTCTCATTGCTTCACGGACAGATTGCTCTAGGAGCAGTTGCTAGACAAGAACATACCGCTGAACACAAATATATTGACAGAATTTGACAGATATGCTATGCAGTGCGTCGACACAGTGTACAACACATTATGAACACCTACTCTTTCCATGACAGACTGACCAGGTGAATCCTGGTAAAAACCTTAGGTGTCACTTGTTAAATCCACTTCAATCAGTGTAGATGAAGGAGAGGAGACAGGTTAAAGAAGGATTTTTAAGCTTTGAGACAATTGAAAAATGGATTGTGTGTATGTGCCATTCAGAAGGTGAATGGGCAAGACAAAATATTTAAGTGCCTTTGATCGGGGTATGGTAGTAGGTGCCAGGCACACTGGTTTGTGTCAAAAACTACAACGCTTCTGGGTTTATCACAGTTTTATCAAGAATGGTCCACCACCCAAAGGACATCTAGCCAACTTGACACAACTGTGGGAAGCATTGGAGTCAACATGGGCCAGCATCCCTGTGGAACGCTTTGTAGAGTCGATGCCCCGACGAAATGACGCTGTTCTGAGGGCAAGGGGGTGCAATGTTAGTACACAATTGATGTTATGTAGCTAATGCCACAGATTTCTCAAGTTGAGGGAGTGTGCAATTGTCATGCTGACTGCAGGAATGTCCACAAGAGCTGTTGCCAGATAATTTAATGTTCATTTCTCTACCATAAGCCACCTCCAAAAGAATTTGGCAGTACGTCCAACCGGCCTCACAACCGCAGACCACGTGTAAACATGCCAGCCCAGGACCTTCACATCCGGCTTCTTCACCTGCAGGATCGTCTGAGACCAGCCACCCGGACAGCTGATGAAACTGTGGGTTTGCACAACCAAAGAATTTCTGCACAAACTGTCAGAAACTGTCTCAGGGAAGCTCATCTGCGTGCTCGTTGTCCACAGCCACAACATTCCACAGGCCACAATCAACAGCCTGATCAATTCTATGCAAAGGAGATGTGTCACGCTGCATGAAGCAAATGGTGGTCACACCAGATACTGACTGGTTTTCTTATTTATTTATTTATTAATTTTTTATTGTATCCCCTTTTCTCCCCAATTTTCATGGTATCCAATCGCTAGTAATTACTATCTTGTCTCATCGCTACAACTCCCGTACGTGCTCGGGAGAGACGAAGGTCGAAAGCCATGCGTCCTCCGAAGCACAACCCAACCAAGCCGCACTGCTTCTTAACACAGCGCGCCTCCAGCCCGGAAGCCAGCCGCACCAATGTGTCGGAGGAAACACCGTGCACCTGGCCCTCTTGGTTAGCGCGCACTGCGCCCGGCCCGCCACAGGAGTCGCTGGAGCGCGATGAGACAAGGATATCCCTACCGGCCAAACCCTCCCTAACCCGGACGACGCTAGGCCAATTGTGCGTCGCCCCACGGACCTCCCGGTCGCGGCCGGCTGCGACAGAGCCTGGGCGCGAACCCAGAGACTCTGGTGGCGCAGCTAGCACTGCGATGCAGTGCCCTAGACCACTGCGCCACCCGGGAGGCCCTGACTGGTTTTCTAATCTACGGCCCTACTTTTTTTAAAGGTATCTGTGACCAACAGATCTGCATATTCCCAGTCATGTGACATCCATAGATTAGGAACGATTGAACAATTTCCTTTTATCAACTGTAACTAACTCAGTAAAATCATTGAAATTGTTGCATGTTGGGTTTCCATTTTTGTTCAGTGTAGTATTAGCCATAGCATGAGCATTAGCTCATGTCCCCCAGTTACCGAAGTCCAGTCAACATTCTGCCAGCTCCTACTCTGATGAATCGCAACATGCTAAACAAATCTGGTCCGAGTCATGGAGCAGAGCAGAGGCTTACTCACTCAGCAGGGGAGGGCTGGCTCTTCAACACTCACAAAGACTGCGTTCCTGGCAGCACAGATGATGGTCCTGCCGTCTGCTGACCAGGTGCTGCACTTCACCATGACCTCAGTCTGCTCGCTCTGCTCCGGGAACATGTCCGCCACGTCTATGGACTTCCACTCATTGGCTGAGGACAACTCCCACAGCTGAAACACACACGCAAGCACACACACAGGTAGGCACGCACACATGTACCCATATGTGCACAGAAACACATACACACACACACACAGGTATGTACAATTAATGTTGTTAAATACATACTAGTAGTCTACACCTAAATGAAAAACCTTTATCTATATTTGCTAATATAAACACACAAAGCCATAGGTGGTGACTATGCTCCGCCCACCTTCAGGGTTCCGTCGTTGGAAGAGGTGGAGAGGTAGGCGTCATCAGGGGAGAAACAGCAGTGATTGACAGGCTCCAAATGACCAAACATGGTGTTCTGGGAGGAGGGTTTATTGATGTTCCACAGCTAGAGAGAGAGAGAGTGGGAGATATAGATAGATAGATAGATCTATATATATCTTATAGCCAGAGTGCAAAAAATGTGGCCTACTTCATGGTTTTAAAATCACACAACAGAAACAGGCGCACACACACAACACAGGCTCACCTTGGTGTTCATGAACTTGTCGTTGGAACAGGTGGCCAGTAGGAGGCGTCGGCGTGTGTTGGTGAACTGACAGTGGTTGACCTGCTCCTCGTGTTCGTCCTCAAACACCCTCATCAGAGTCCCACGCTCCACGTTCCAAACCTGGCACACAACACAGATACTGTAGTTACACAGATATACAACTCTTTTATTTGCTTTCCAAACCTTTTACACAACACACAAACGACTTCCGTCTGTCGAAATCGGGTTGTCAGGCAAGTCTGTCTGAAGTCTGTCCAAAGTTTGAATGGCAGAGGGGAGGGTTCCACACCACACCATACCTTGACCTTCCTATCACTTGAGCAGGTTGCTAGGAGACGGTCATCCGGGGAGAAGGCGCAGCAGAGCACCTCATCGTCGTGGGCCTGGATCTCCAGCAGCTTCTCCCCAGAGGTGCTCTTAAACACCTGGAGACGCACACAGGGCAGAGTTTATAGAGGACACCCACTCACACAAACAGGGATGTGTGGGAGATACAGTTGGTGAAGATTTATTTCAAAAGAATGTGTGTGTCTTACTCGCAGTGTCTTGCTGGAGCCACAGGAGGCGATATTGGTGCCGTCGTGGGAGAAGCAGGCAGAGTAGATGGATCCCTGGTGGGGCTGGACCACCAGACGAGACAGGCTCTTCAGACTACTTTTGTTCCTGGAACAAACCACAACCATAAATGACTTTGAGAATGTGAGCATGAGGGGATGTTAGAGGAAGTTGAACATCAGGGAATGAGACACAAACTTAGAGGGCCATAGAGTTGGATAGAGTGCACGTCTTTGCATTTACAATGGCTTCTGTTTTAGCATGGGCAGTGCCACTGACACTACGCTAAAACAGGCTTTGTGGTATTTGCGACACAAAACCAACTCTATGGTTAGGGTATGGTTGACAGGGGAATGGAATGCATAAGGGCTAGGGAGTAAGAGGTAGGGGCCAATACTGTACACCCCAATTAAGTAGTGAGTACGCTTATAAGCACATGAGCAGTGTGTATGGGCCTACTACTGACACCCAGTCAAGGTAGAGTCCCCCTCTGGTGGCCCTCTCCTGCGCCTGCAGCAGGGCCTGGCGGTACACCTCAGATGAGTCTGGCTGGGACAGGGCCAGCTGCACTATGTCAGGGAACGGACGCTGCTCCAACTGGTGGCCATTCAGAGACAGGAACTCCTGGAAGTGGACCCGCACCTCGCTGTTCTGGGGGGACCATAAAGAGAGACTCACAGCGAGGATGTGACAAACGGGGTGTTTCAAAACTATGAGGGGAATTGAACAAGTACACACTGCGGGAGAAAGGAGAGATTGGAACACAACAATTGTATTCACAGGCATGAAATGAGTACCTGTTTCTTGCATTGACATTTCTACATTGTAGTCATTTAGCAGACGCTCTTATCCAGAGAGACTTACAGGAGAAATTAGGGTTAAGTGCCTTGCTCAAGGGCACAAGGACACATTTTTCACCTAGTCGGCCCAAGAATTCAAACCAGCGACGTTTTGGTTACTGGCCCAATGCTCTTAACCGCTAGGCCACCATTGACTTACGAGGAATTGATACCAACCGCAAGATCTGAAAACCATATCAAATGAGGATAAAACATGGTACACTAAGTTCCTCAGTGAACTTGGTGTTGATCAAATCCTGACCTCTTTGTCCAGTACGGCGCCGTACTCCACATAGTCATTGATGAGATGAGCCGGTCCCATAATCTGAGCTTTAGTTCTGACCCAGTCCAGAGAGAACATCAGAGAGCACAACTCCTAAAGGGAGAGAGGGGGAGGAGAGGAGAGAAGGAAGGGAGGGGTGTAAGGGTAACAGAAAGAGAGAGAGAGAGAGATATACAGGGAGAGAGAAAGAGATGGAGATAGAAAGAGAGAGAAAAAGACGTTAGCGACTTGTGCTTGTCTGGCGAAGGCCTCCATCATACGGAGTGGTGCTTTTATCTCCATCAGACTGTTGAACAGCCATCACACCATCTCCTGTAGCAAGACGCAAAGAGAGACTCGCTCACAAAACACACACAAGCTCACACCAGCTCCCTCTCACACAAGCTCAAAGAAGCTCAAAGAAGCTCAAACAAGCTCAAACAAGCTCAAACAAGCTCAAACAAGCGTTATTTGGGTTGTTAATTGGATTTAGTTTAGATTATTTGTGTACCTCTTAGGAGCTAGTAACACAAGCATTTCCCTGCACCAGCTATAACATCTGCTAAGCTGTGTACGCGACCCAAAAATGTTGATTTGATTTAGATGTGTGGGTTGTATGTGCGCGCGTGCGTACCTGTGTGAGGTTGGCCTTGGCCATGTGGTAGGTGAGGAATCTGAACCAGTAGAGGCACTCTTCATCTCCTGAGGTGGGGTGACCCTGGCTGTAGCGCTGCTGGTACTGACGCACCACCTTGGTGTGGAGGCTCTGGAACACACACACTTGTTCAAAAACATACATATTATAAACTGGGTGGTTTTAACGCCCAGAATGTCGATTGGCTGACAGCCGTGGTATAAAAGACCATATAGCACAGATATGACAAAACATTTATTTTAACTGCTTTAATTACATTGGTAACCAGTTTATAATAGCAATAAGGCACCTCAGGTGTTTGTGATATATTTTTTATTTATTTATTTATTTCACCTTTATTTAACCAGGTAGGCTAGTTGAGAACAAGTTCTCATTTGCAACTGCGACCTGGCCAAGATAAAGCATAGCAGTGTGAACAGACAACACAGAGTTACACATGGAGTAAACAATAAACAAGTCAATAACATGGTAGAAAAAAAGAAAAAAAGAGAATCTATATACAATGTGTGCAAAAGGCATGAGGAGGTAGGCAATAAATCAGATAATTACAATTTAGCAGATTAACACTGGAGTGGTAAATCATCAGATGATCATGTGCAAGTAGAGATACTGGTGTGCAAAAAAAGCAGAAAAGGAAATAAAAGCAGTATGGGGAGGGTGAGGTAGGTAAATTGGGTGGGCTATATACCGATGGACTATGTACAGCTGCAGCGATCGGTTAGCTGCTCGGATAGCAGATGTTTAAAGTTGTTGAGGGAGATAAAAGTCTCCAACTTCAGAGATTTTTGCAATTCGTTCCAGTCGCAGGCAGCAGAGAACTGGAAGGAAAGGCGTCCAAATGAGGTTTTGGCTTTAGGGATGATCAGTGAGATACACCTGCTAGAGCGCGTGCTACGGGTGGGTGTAGCCATCGTGACCAGTGAACTGAGATAAGGCGGCACTTTACCTAGCATAGCCTTGTAGATGACCTGGAGCCAGTGGGTCTGACGGCGAACATGTAGCGAGGGCCAGCCGACTAGGGCATACAGGTCGCAGTGGTGGGTCGAATAAGGTGCTTTAGTAACAAAACGGATGGCACTGTGATAAACTGCATCCAGTTTGCTGAGTAGAGTATTGGAAGCCATTTTGTAGATGACATCGCCGAAGTCGAGGATCGGTAGGATAGTCAGTTTCACTAGGGTGAGTTTGGCGGCGTGAGTGAAGGAGGCTCTGTTGCGAAATAGAAAGCCGACTCTAGATCTGATTTTGGATTGGAGATGTGTGATATGAGTCTGGAAGGAGAGTTTGCAGTCTAGCCAGACACCTAGGTACTTATAGATGTCCACATATTCTAGGTCAGAACCGTCCAGGGTGGTGATGCTAGTCGGGCGTGCGGGTGCAGGCAGCGAACGGTTGAAGAGCATGCATTTGGTTTTACTAGCGTTTAAGAGCAGTTGGAGGCCACGGAAGGAGTGTTGAATGGCATTGAAGCTCGTTTGGAGGTTGGTTATCACAGTGTCCAAAGAAGGGCCAGAAGTATACAGAATGGTGTCGTCTGCGTAGAGGTGGATCAGGGAATTGCCCGCAGCAAGAGCAACATCATTGATATATACAGAGAAAAGAGTCGGCCCGAGAATTGAACCCTGTGGTACCCCCATAGAGACTGCCAGAGGACCGGACAGCATGCCTTCCGATTTGACGCACTGAACTCTGTCTGCAAAGTAGTTGGTGAACCAGGCAAGGCAGTCATTAGAAAAACCGAGGCTACTGAGTCTGCCGATAAGAATATGGTGATTGACAGAGTCGAAAGCCTTTGCCAGGTCGATGAAGACGGCAGCACAGTACTGTCTTTTATCGATGCCGGTTATGATATCATTTAGTACCTTGAGCGTGGCTGAAGTGCACCCGTGACCGGCTCGGAAACCGGATTGTACAGCGGAGAAGGTACGGTGGGATTCGAGATGATCAGTGATCTGTTTGTTGACTTGGCTTTCGAAGACCTTAGATAGGCAGGGCAGGATGGATATAGGTCTGTAACAGTTTGGGTCCAGGGTGTCTCCCCCTTTGAAGAGGGGGATGACCGCGGCAGCTTTCCAATCCTTGGGGATCTCAGATGATACGAAGGAGAGGTTGAACAGGCTGGTAATAGGGGGTGCGACAATGGCGGCGGACAGTTTCAGAAATAGGGGGTCCAGATTGTCAAGCCCAGCTGATTTGTATGGGTCCAGGTTTTCCAGCTCTTTCAGAACATCTGCTATCTGGATTTGGGTAAAGGAGAAGCTGGGGAGGCTTGGGCGAGTAGCAGCGGGGGGGGGGGGGGGGGGGCTGTTGGCCAAGGTTGGAGTCGCCAGGAGGAAGGCATGGCCAGCCATTGAGAAATGCTTGTTGAAGTCTTCGATCATCACGGATTTATCGGTGGTGACCGTGTTACCTAGCCTCAGTGCAGTGGGCAGCTGGGAGGAGGTGCTCTTGTTCTCCATGGACTTTACAGTATCCCAGAACTTTTTGGAGTTAGAGCTACAGGATGCAAATTTCTGCTTGAAAAAGCTGGCCTTTGCTTTCCTGACTGACTGCGTGTATTGGTTCCTGACATATATGGCCAATATACATTTACATTACATTTACATTTAAGTCATTTAGCAGACGCTCTTATCCAGAGCGACTTACAAATTGGTGCATTCACCTTATGATATCCAGTGGAACAACCACTTTACAATAGTGCATCTAACTCTTTTAAGGGGGGGGGGGGTTAGAAGGATTACTTTATCCTATCCTAGGTATTCCTTAAAGAGGTGGGGTTTCAGGTGTCTCCGGAAGGTGGTGATTGACTCCGCTGACCTGGCGTCGTGAGGGAGTTTGTTCCACCATTGGGGTGCCAGGAGAAGGGCTGTTCTTAAGCACGACGCAACACGGAGTGCCTGAACACAGCTCTTAGCCGTGGTATATTGGCCATATATCACAAACCCCTCGGAACTTATTGCTTAATAATAGTAGATTGATGTCCCAATAATGCAGGGCATAGAAGACATGAGTCTAACTGATTCATTCTATAAGCGACTGTCTAGTTTTCCAAGTTCTATGTACATTGATTCTCTAGAAGACAGTGTTTTCCTTATATTGGATTTCAGAAAATGAATTAATTCCAACACATTTGACAAAAGTTAACAAACATCAAACTTTAGATACATTTCAAAATGGCCACCAGCATACATAACAACCCTATGTAAATGAAGATAGAGGTGTGTATGTTGGAGTCAGTGGAGGCTGCTGAGGGGAGGACGGCTCATAATAATGGCTCGAATGGAGTGTTTGATACCATTCCATTCACTCCCTACCGGACATTATTATGAGTCGTCCTACTCTCAGCAACCTCCACTGGCTGGAGTGTATGAGACCCACTTCTAGACCAGAGCGGTTCATCTCAGCCAGGAAGTCCAGCTGGAGGTCGTGGAGGTAGTAGAGGTAGGGCCGGTGGTGACAGTCACGGAACAGTAGGGACTTGTTCACAAAGTCCTGGAGAACGTCCTCCACCTCCTCCGGTTCTAGATCCCACAGAACCGACAGAACCTGCAGGCAGAGGAACATGGAGGACACAGGTTGGTGGTGGCACCTTAATTGGGGAGGACTGGCTCATAGTAATGGCTGGAACGCTATTCAAGACATTATTATGAGCCGTCCTCCCCTCAGCAGCCTCCTTTGATGGAAGAACAGGCTTCGATTTAGAAACAATGACCTGCTTCCTTGTCTTTTCTTATCTCTTATTATCTTATTCCCTCCTTCTTTCCACAAGGACAGCTCACAATGTCTCCATGGGTTGTGAATACTTTTTGGCTGAAGGTGGCGGATAGCCTTACCCTAACCTACAGTAGCCTAGCTTAGTTTAGCCTAACCTGACCTAACCAAACCTAGCCAAATCTAACCTTACCTACCCAAGCCTAACCATAATCCCCCCCGGCCAGTCTGACCTTGGCAGGTACTTTGACGTCCTTCTCCAGCACGGTGAGGTCAATGTACAGCTCCCTGTGTTCCTCAGACAGGACCTGGATGCTGGCAGCCATGGCCTGGTCAAGGGCATCGTAGTCATACGAAGACGACTTACGGATACGCTTGAACTTCTTCTGCTGGAGCGTGTGCAGGTAGTAGGCCCAGCGGTCCGGGAACTCCCGCAGCAGGGCCCCGATTAGGGACACCACCAAGGGGGAGCCTGGGGAAGAGAGGAGGGTAGAGGAGGGGTTTAGGTAGGCTGGTTGATTGTGCCAAGAGTTTTATATATTTTTTTTTTTAAGAGTTGAGATGTATCAAAACTAAATAAATACAAATTCCATTTCTGTTACATGTCACAATTTAATGTATTGAATTTAAAATTTCACTAATTGAAATTGAATTTCATGATTTAGAATGGAATTCTACAAGTCGTTGAAGGTTAACAGAACTTTCAGCAGGCATTAAGGGCTCCTTTTCTCTGAAGTCTGTGCTCAGACTAATTTGACTATCAGTTTTTTGACTCAAACAAAAACAGGCTAACAGTCTCATACTCATTTGACTGATGTCCTGCGTGTAAGAGAAAACTGAACATAACCACTATACAAAGCAAGCTATAAAAAGACATGAATAGGTGTACTGTGTACTGTGAAACACATTGTTCTGAAATAGCGCCTGCCCTACAGAGAAAGGTGCAGCTGAATGCAGAGGATCCACAGTACAACTCGCTGAAAATTTTGGTTTATTTTTTATGAATCTTTTGTCATGGAGAAGAAAGTGCTGATTGTGTTTTTCTCAGGTCAGTGTATTTATTATGATATTTAAAATATATATATTTTATTACAATGTATTTACGATTGCATATCTGCAGCCAGCACATTTGTGTTCCAACCCAACACTATCACAAAGAATCAATGAACCATCAAGCTCTTGAGAAGAAGAATCTGCTAAAGTGCAATACTTTTAGATAGAGTTAAAATGTGAACATTAGTAGTTTAAGAAATAGTAATACTATGATTTTTTCTGCTCTGAACTTTTAGATGATCAAATTGACTATTGATTTTGCAGCTTCTGGGTAGAAGGGTAGATATTATTGATGTTGCAGCCTCTGGGTAGAAGGGTAGATATTATTGATGTTGCAGCCTCTGGGTAGAAGGGTAGATATTATTGATTTTGCAGCCTCTGGGTAGAAGGGTAGATATTATTGATGTTGCAGCCTCTGGGTAGAAGGGTAGATATTATTGATGTTGCAGCCTCTGGGTAGAAGGGTAGATATTATTGATTTTGCAGCCTCTGGGTAGAAGGGTAGATATTATTGATGTTGCAGCCTCTGGGTAGAAGGGTAGATATTATTGATGTTGCAGCCTCTGGGTAGAAGGGTAGATATTATTGATTTTGCAGCTTCTGGGTAGAAGGGTAGATATTATTGATGTTGCAGCCTCTGGGTAGAAGGGTAGATATTATTGATGTTGCAGCCTCTGGGTAGAAGGGTAGATATTATTGATTTCGCAGCTTCTGGGTAGAAGGGTAGATATTATTGATTTTGCAGCTTCTGGGTAGAAGGGTAGATATTATTGATGTTGCAGCCCTTGAGGCAGTTACTTGAGATGACAATGCACCTCTTCACAGGGCTCTTCACACTATCCTCCTGTCAGTATCACTATGTAACAGACCCTAAAAACTGGACTGAAGCACAGAGGTACTGCAGAGAGAAGTACACGGACCTGGCCACCGTAAGCAACATGGAGGATATGAACAGACTGAACCACTTGACTATAGACAGCGATTATGATGGAGCAGTGTGGATAGGACTGAAGAAGGGACAGAATTCCAGGTGGCAGTGGTCTCTGGCAGACATAGACTACTATAGTAAGGGACAGACTCAGTTTAGTGAATTTTGGGACCAAAACGAGCCAGGAAATGTGAATGAAGATTGTGGTGTCATGGAGAATTCTGGAAAATGGCACGACTATTTTTGCACTACTCAACACTTTCCAGTGTGCTACGACGGTGAGTGACATACTACATGTAATCTAGATAAAAACACACTAACCTAGTAACACCAGAGGACACCAGCAGCACATACAATTTCACCAAGTAACAGATTACTGTGGGGTTATCAAGGTCGCAACGTTTGTCTTTCAAATTTCTTGTCAATTCCAAGCTTATGATTTCCAAAGGTTTATGAATTGACAACAGTTCAAATGGCACTGATCCAAACTCTGATCCAAACTCTGCTGGTTGCATTTGTCCCCATAGGGACTAAGTCTCCAGCTGGTCGTTTCCTAATGGTTCAACAGCTAATGACCTGGAGGGAGGCTCAGCTCTACTGCAGAAAGAACCACACAGACCTGGCTAGCGTGAGGAACCAGACTGAGAACAAAGAGATCTGTAACGTGGCCGGGAGTAGCAACGTTTGGATCGGCCTGTTCAAAGACGCCTGGGAATGGTCGAACCAGAGTAACTCCTCATTCAGATACTGGGTCGACAGAGAACTGAACAAGTCCTGCGCTGCTTGGAATCGCAGTACCTCAGGCCAATGGATAGACATAGAATGTCTGAAGGAATGTCCCTTTGTTTGCTACGGTAGTAAGTTAAGATCTCTTATTGTGCCACCGAACTCATCTCGTTAAATGGGCTATTGATTTGGAATAACTGTCCACACAGATTTAAATATGTAACATTCTTGTATGTGATGGTGACTGTTCATCTTAACTGTGTATATAACCAGCCACCCTGCGTCATGGGTTTTGCGGAGTTTAATTTGACTACCTTGACAATGTGTCTTTCAACATTCAGGTCCCCAAAGCTAAATTACCATAAAAAGGCTACATTATAGAATTGCCCACTATTATAGAATTATGAATTATTTCAATTGGTGGTTTGAATTTCCAATTCATTCCCTGCTGAGAAGGGTTATATCTGTGTATGTGTTAGACCCAAGACCCCCAACAGTCAAGAAGATACAGGTAGTGAGAGTGAGGATGACCCCAGACCCAAATATGGACCTGAATGATGCTACGGTGAGGGAGGCCATTTTACAGCAGGTGAGTCTCACCCTCTTCATTTATAGATTTTTACCTTCATTTAACCATGTATGCCAGTTAACCCTTTACACTTTTTTTATTTTATTTAACTAGGCAAGTCCGTTAAGAACAAATTCTTATTTTCAATGACGGCCTAGGAACAGTGGGTTAACTGCCTTGTTCAGGGGCAGAACATTTGGATCATTTACAGGTTCAAAGAGGCAGATTTTATTCCCACCTGACCCAGATTGCGATTTAAAAATGGGCCGTCAGTAAAACAACAGTAAACAACAGTAATTGTGTGAAGGTGGGATGCAGGGTTGTGTTCCAAACAAAACTACACATTTGCTTGCTCTAGTTCCTCAAGAGCACCACTAGGAGCTAAAAAAAGCACTTTATATTTGAACACTCTTCTTTGAGTCATAAAAGTGCATTGGATTGACTTAGGAACTATGCACACTTTGGAGAGGTGTGTGGCCACTTGGAGACACCAGTTAGTCCTCTCACTCAAACCCTTGTAATTGTTTTGTCTTATGTTGCACCTACCCCACATTTCCCAGGAATATTCTTATCATGCTACTGGATGGATCCAGAGTATTTCCAGATTTCGCTAATAACAAATGAAGTGAAAAGTACAGTAAATGTAAAATGCACATAAAATCAACAGTGCAATGTTTGGATTCAGTCTTGTATCAGGTGCACTGTTGTGTCCTCAACTTTGATCAAATCATTTTCCCACAATCTCCTTGTTCCCTTTCAATTTCTACCATGCTATTAGAAACATTTCAATTTAGCCTTATCCATAAAGGTCAATTTCCCATGAGTGTAAAGGGTTAAGAATCAATTCTTATTCATAATGACCAACTCGCTGTGAACAAGTACAGTCCACTGCTCCTTACGTTAAGAGAGTTCTCCAAGTAATGATAAACCCTTCAAACCGTAAGAGTGCAGGTACCTACATATGGAAGCATATAGCTGCCATAATTAAATGTGTAATGCAAATTGGTTAATCCTACAATGTATTAATTAATAAATATTCAGTAAGATTAGGTGTTCAGGGCATAAATCCTGGTTCTGTTCCTCAGATAACGGAGAAAATGAAGGCCAATGGGATGGTTGAAAACTTCAAACTGAGATGGAAAGAGCAGCCAGATGGAAATGTCTTCCACAAGGAAGAGAAGAAAGCATGACAGAAAGAGAGAAAAAAGGGGGCCGAAAAAGAAGGAAGAGCTTTGAATAGAAGCACATGGAGTTAGTGTGTGGATCGGTTGCCCCGTGCCAGCTATAATTAATGATTCCCTTCTCATCTCACATTGTACTCATTTATCATGAACCATTATTAAATATCATAATTAAGTGATAATGCCCGAGAAGCCGGTGTTTGGAGGATATATTGGCATGGGTGTTGTTAGGCCTGAGACGAAGTCAAGAGCCGGCAAACTGTGCCATTAAATCCTCCAAACACTGGCTTCGAGGGCATTATCACTTTTATACAACGGGTTACCAACAAATTCAAATAACGATTTACATATTTTCATTAAAAACTTTATTTTGATTACCTTATTCATACTATTTCATCTTTCCAGGGTTGCTACCCAAGCCGGCTGGTTGTCTGTTCGTTCTATCGGTTCGGTTGCCAGAGACACGACCCAGTCGTTCGTTCTGAATGTTCCATAGCCATACTGGCTGGCAACGTTCTTATCCCTTGCTTGCTAGCTAGCCAACTAAGGCTAACTTACAGTCACGTCAAACAGTGCAGCCAGAATAACAACAGTAGCTGCATTTGTGTTTGTTTAAGCTGTTTCCTAGTGACATTTACTTGGATACATCCATAACAATGAGCTAATGATGCACGATTTCTACTGGCATAGAAAATTCTCTCTCTTGTCAGGACAGAGGAGCCAACAACACAACCAACACAATCACTAAAAACTGAAGTTGGAAAGACTGCAAACTAGCCCCGTTTCGTTTGACCTTTTTTCAATTTACATTTCTTTGTATATATCCATAAAAGTGATGCCAGCTGATTGTCTTCACTGACATTTTCAACCTCTCCCTGACCGAGTCTATAATACCTACATGTTTCAAGCAGACCACCATAGTCCCTGTGCCCAAGGAAGCAAAGGTAACCTTCCCAAATGATTACCGCCCCGAGGCACTCACGTCTGTAGCCATGAAGTGCTTTGAAAGGCTGGTTATGGCTCACATCAACAGCATCATACTGGATACCCTAGACCCACTCCAATTCGCATACCGCCCCAACAGATCCACAGATGATGCAATCTCTATTGCACTTCACACTGCCCTTTCCCACCTAGACAAAATGAACCCCTATGTGAGAATGCTGTTCATTGACTACAGCTCAGCGTTCAACACCATAGCACCCACAAAGCGCATCACTAAGCTAAGGACTCTGGGACAAAACACCTCCCTCTGCAACTGGATCCTGGACCTCCTGACGGGCCGCCCCTAGGTGGTAAGGGTAGGCAACAACATGTCTGCCATGCTGATCCTCAATACTGGGGCCCCTCAGCCTCCTTAACAGCTTCTACCCCCAAGCCGTAAGACTGCTGAACAATTAATCAAATGGCCACCCGGACTATTTATATTGTCACACCCCCCCCATTGTTTATTATCTATGCAGTCACTTTAAACGGTGGTAACTTGTGGAATAGACACCAGCTGGAATGTGGTTTTAACCAATCAGCATTCAGGATTAGACCCACCCGTTGTATAATGTACTATATTATCCATACTATTACAGAATGCCATGTTGCTGTTTAATTTGATGTTTAATTAGCTTGTTCTCTATTTACAATCTGTTCATTATTTCTATCAATGTTTTTGGTCAATACATAATGCTTCCCAAATCCTTCATAAGAAAATGTAATACTGTATTTCTCTTGAATATGTGAAATAAATTGACATTTTATTGTAAACCTAAAAGGAATTTTCATTTCATTCAATACAATTTCTGTTGACACTATAGTTCCATGTGTGTGTGTGTGCGTACCTTTGCACTCTCTGACAATGCTGCGGGCCTGTTCTGGGAGTCTCTGGGGTTTCCCGTTGACATACAGGGCGAGGATCTCCAAGGCCTGATCCTCCTCCAGACCACTCTCCACTGCCACCTCAGACTTAGAACCTGGACACACACACACACACACACACACACACACACACACACACACACACACACACACACACACACACACACACACACACACACACACACACACACACACACACACACACACACACACACACACACACACACACACACACACACACACACACACACACACACAGTTTGAGCAGGTGCATTGAGCGTAATGTTTGAGAAGTGTTCTATAAATGAAGTCATCATTTTCAGTAGTAATATTAGTATTAATATCAGTGCTATTACTCATACACACCGCTGACACAGTCGGCTAGGCTTCTGTCTCGGGTGGTGAGCAGTACTCGACACTGGATGTCAAAGGCCTTGAGCACCGAGCTGTCCCAGATGTCATCCAGTATCAGCAACGACCTGGACACGCACAAACACAAACACACATCTAATTCAATTGACATGAATTGGAATGGAATTAACAGCATACAATAAATCACTCCAGAGCTGAAACTTCTGAGGTCCAGCTGAATGTTCTACTCATCATTAACAGCCACCATTTAGAAGGAATGGACCAACTTGAAAAGTTGGCTACCAGTCCGCATCAATACACTTCAACCCTGGGGGACTGACCTGGGGTAACGACGGAGCATGAGGAAGCGTAGTCGCTCCTTGGCCTCCTCCAGAGAGCCAGGAGGCCGGTGGACTGAGGACATGGGGTCTTTCTCCTGGCTCTGCTGCTCCAGGCGGAAACACAGTGACTGGATCCTAACCAGCAGGTCAGACCGGTCCAGCTGGCCTATGGACAGCCAGTGGACTCCTCCTGGAAAACACTCTGGGGGGGAGGGTGTCAGAAGGACCAGTGTGAGTGTGTGTGTGTGTCAGAGAGAGAGAAAGACAGGGAGAGAGAGTGCAGTCAGGAGACCAATGCGATAACGAACAGAGAAAAAGATGGAGAGACAGACAGAGAGAGACACAGACAGACAGACAAAGACACAGAACAGTTAGACTAATGCGATAACAAACAGAGAGAAAACAGAAAATGAATGCAGACAGAGAAAACAGAGAGAAAGTGAATGCAGACAGAGAGAAAAAGAGCCTACTCTACATGTGTTACCCCTCTCCTGAAATGCATCTTGGGTCAGTTTGACATTTTACCCATTATTGGGCTTGGTTAGGATTGGGGGAGGAAGCTGATCCTAGATCTGTACCTAGGGAAAACTTCACCCCGGAGCCACCTACCTGTGATGAGTGCGTGGTCTCGGACTGCCTCCGCAGCCAAGACAGACTTGCCGGAGCCGGCCATGCCGAACACAGTGACCCAGCCGGGCTCCTTCTGCAAGCGGTAGAGCTTCTCCCTGACCCGGTTCACCAGTGCTGGCCGGCTCACAAACACCACGGGTCTCTGGGGCACGCCGCCCTCACTCAGCACCGCCTGGACTGGAAAAGGGTAAAAACAGCAAAGACGGCATTATATATAAATGCAGTATGTTGCCAATGGAATAAACAGAGGGGTCAAACATGGCAGAGAGACAGAGAGGTGAGCTAACATACGCACACACACACATTCACATACAGTTGAAGACGGAAGTTTACATACACTTAGGTTGGAGTCATTAAAACTCGTTTTTCAACCACTCCACACATTTCTTATTAACAAACTATAGTTTTGGCAAGTCGGTTAGGACATCTACTTTGTGCATGACACAAGTAATTTTTCACAAGTAATTCACTGTATCACAATTCCAGTGGGTCAGAATTTTACATACACTAAGTTGACTGTGCCTTTAAAAAGCTTGGAAAATTCCAGAAAATGATGTCATGGCTTTAGAAGCTTCTGATAGGCTAATTGACATAATTTGAGTCAATTGGAGGTGCACCTGTGGATGTATTTCAAGGCCTACCTTCAAACTCAGTGCCTCTTTGCTTGACATCATGGGAAAATCAAAAGAAATCAGCCAAGACCTCAAAAACAATTTTTTGTAGACCTCCACAAGTCTGGTTCATCCTTGGGAGCAATTTCCAAATGCCTGAAGGTACCATGTTCATCTGTACAAACAATAGTACGCAAGTATAAACACCATGGGACCACGCAGCCGTCATACCGCTCAGGAAGGAGACATGTTCCGTCTCCTAGAGATGAACGTACTTTGGTGCGAAAAGTGCAAATCAATCCCAAAACAACAGCAAAGGACCCTGTGAAGATGCTGGAGGAAACAGGTACAAAAGTATCTATATCCACAGTAAAACGAGTCCTATATCGACATAATCTGAAAGGCCACTCAGCAAGGAAGAAGCCACTGCTCCAAAACAACCATAAAAAAGCCAGACTACGGTTTGCAACTGCAAATGGGGACAAAGATTGTACTTTTTGGAGAAATGTCGTCTGGTCTGATGAAACAAAAATAGAACTGTTTGGCCATAATGACCATCGTTATGTTTGGAGGAAAAATGGGGAGGCTTGCAAGCCGAAGAACACCATCCCAACCGTGAAGCACAGGGTGGGGGTGCTTTGCTGAAGGAGGGACTGGTGCACTTCACAAAATAGATGGCATCATGGAAAATTATGCAAATATATTGAAGCAACATTTCAAGACATCAGTCAGGAAGTTGAAGCTTGGTCACAAATGGGTCTTCCAAATGGACAATGACCCCAAGCATACTTCCAAAGTTGTAGCAAAATGGCTTAAGGACAACAAAGTCAAGGTATTGGAGTGGCCATCGCAAAGCCCTGACCTCAATCCTATAGAAAATTTGTGGCCAGAACTGAAAAAGCATGTGCGAGCAAGGAGGCCTACAAACCTGACTCAGTTACACCAGCTCTGTCAGGAGGAATGGGCCAAAATTCACCCAACTTATTGTGGGAAGCTTGTGGAAGGCTACCCAAAATGTTTGACCAAAGTTAAACTATTTAAAGGAAATACTACCAAATACTAATTGAGTGTATGTAAACTTCTGACCCACTGGGAATGTGATGAAAGAAATAAAAGCTGAAATAAAATAATTCTCTACTATTATTCTGACATTTCACATTATTAAAATAAAGTGGTGATTCTAACTGACCTAAGACAGGGTATTTTTACTTGGATTAAATGTCAGCAGTTGTGAAAAACTGAGTTTAAATGTATTTTGCTAAGGTGTATGTAAACCTCTGACTTCAACTGTACATATACATAGAGCTCCCCTGTATATTATTTCCCTGTATCAGAAAAGGAGGGCACATCTCAGACTGCCCTAGTCTCCTGGTATTCTCCATCCTCCACCTTTGGGGGCAGCTCACCATAGCGGGTGCCCCCGTCTGAGAAGCTCTTCTCAGCCTCAGGGGAGACCAGGGGCAGGCTGTTGTGGAGCAGGCTGGCCAGGTCTCCGTAGCTCTCACGGACCAGGGCGTTGTAGAAGGAGATGTAGGCCTGGTTATCCTTCCTCAGGAGCAGCTCCAGCAGGGCCGCCGCCTGCTCTCTCCTGGTGGGCTAATCAATGGAGAGACAATGTGAATTTTGAAACCACTTTATTGCTTTTCTTACACCGATGCAGTTCTTTCAGATGTCCGTAGTGTTAAGTGTTTAAAAAGCCCTGCAATCTCTCTTGACTTTACCTCTCTCTCCCCCTTCCTCTCCCCCTTCCTCTCTTTCTTCCTCCCTCTCGCTTATGAGGGTGTTTATTTGGAATCAGGCACCCAACCACTTATAAGTTTTCCCAGCACAGTGCCCTCGGTTGGCTCAGTAGTGTGAAAGTTTGTTTGGAATCTGGCCCACAACCAACACTTTTATACACTTAATCATCACTACACACTTACCACTATGGACATAGGAAAGTGTATGAAAAGGGTGGTACTGTACTCCCCCAACCTTGCTCCTGATCCTGTCCTCCTCGTCCCCCGTCAGCACGCCGTCACTGATCATGTGATCCATCAGGTAGGAAGCCCTGATGTCCTGCTCCAGGCTGGAGCGTGACTGAAGCAGGCAGCTCCGTGCCCCTTCCTCCATCATCGCCATGCCAACAGGCCAGACCTGGTCCGACCACACAGTTCGGGTGGCTGGACTGGAATGGTGATTGATTGGCAGGTGATGGGAACTGCAGGGAAAGGAAGTTGCATGGATAGATGTAGTATGGGCAGCAATAGCTCTGGTCCAGTGTGCTATGTGTGCCTTGAGCCTTCTTGAACAATAATACGTTGAAGGAGGCTCAAGTTGCATGTAACACCCTGGACCAGAGCTAGGACAGTACTACTACTAGTACTGCTGCCTCTTAGTGTGACTCCTGTGCCCCACCTAAAATAAGACTGGAAACTGATAAGAGCTCTGATAGGTAGATACACAGTATGATGAAGATCCTTGTAATACTACAGTGCCATAAAATACTTGAAAATGCTGCCCTTACAAAAAAAGATTGCAGTTTTGAAATTGCTGTAAAAGTGCAGTAAATGCAGTCGACTGTGAGCGAAAGACTTGCCAGCTATTGCGATGACGTCGGGAAGTTACCAAATTTCCTCTTTAGAGTGAACATTGATTGTAGGCTTTTGTCAGTCAGGTTACAAGTTATATATGTAGCAGACTGGCGTATAGCTAGCTAACTGTGCACTTGGTAGTTAACTATAACGTTACTGTCTAATTTGACAGCTGTGGGACACAGCACAGTGTAGCTAGCCGACATTCCCAAAACTACACAGCAGCTGTCTGTAGTAGGCTATATAGTATGCATAACAAACGCTATTTATACGTTTATTATTTCCACAAGCAGACAAACATTTTATAATGTTTATAAAAACAACAGATAGGAACAACACTTTTTAACTGAAGGTGGCACATACTTCACTCGTAATAAGACTTACCCAAGTTGTAAGGAAATTAAACAAATGAAATACAACTACTCACATGTATCTATTTGCTCGACACAGGAGCTCGCTATCCACACTCGATAGTGCTCAGGATTATAATAATTTCCTTTGAAAATAATGTAATTCTGACAAAAATCCCAACCTATTTTTTAAATGAGTAGGGTTCTTCCTGAATTATAACAAAAACAACTTCCCTCGGTCTGAAATGACCAATGCGGTGGCGTTTCGCTCACACGTGAGGGTGAGATAATGCATGCTTGACTGTAACGAGGCAGATGGGAGCATGCTGCCTGGTGATACGTGACAGCTTGTTGTTCATTGTAAACTTGTAGGCCTGCAGTGCTAGCTCAGTATCTTTGGTATTGCACTTGGTAAAACTGATAACACACTTACCAGTGGCCCTAAATAGACTCAAGGTGCAAACAGCGTTCCTTTTGCCATGGCACTTAGAGTTGCATGTTTCTGCCACACTCAGAACAAAATAATGTAAATGATTAATGACAAAATATTCACCATATCAAATGTTGTCAATGTCAGATGAACCTACTAGTAGTGCATATATATTATCCAATCACGTTCATACATTTACTTGACAAGTGATAATGATAATGGATTATACATAATATGAATACATACAAATGATCAAATATAATATTTCCTTCCAAGCAGTGCATTCAAACAATTTCCCAAGCATTTTATTAATTTGCTTACAACGTTCAAACTTATACTGGATACACTGAGCTCGGCTGGGTTGGGTTGGAGCGGCTGTGTGTGTGAGGGTGGGGTCTCTGGCTGAGGGTCGGGGTGTGTCCTTGGGGGTGGGGTGGGTGCCTGGGTACAGCCGAAGGTTGGGGTTGAGGGGGGGCAGTCTGGTGAGAAGAGAGCCCCTCCCCTCCACCACCCTCTCCAGAGCCTGGACCCGGCGCTCCTGCTGCAGCCAGTAGAGCATCTCGATGTGGTCCCAGCACATCTTCTCCCTGTACGGCCTCCCCTGGAGAGAGTGAGAGAGTGACAGTTGAAAACACAGCTGTGAGGAAACTGCTTAGTTATGTCTGGCTACACCAGAGTTTTGGGGCTTTTGTTCTAGCCCAATACTAATACACCTGATTAAACCAATGAAGGACTTGATGATGAGTTGACAAGTTCTGGTTATTGGGGATAATCAGATAAGGGGGATGGCGCAGAGCTCTCCATAGCGTTTTCTCAGTATGTATGAGCCTAGTATGTCAATATTTGTAGCTTATTGCATACATTTTTTCTAACTGGTATGTTCTAGATAGAATATACGACTATTACACATTATGCAGCTTTAGTAAGTAGTAGGCAAGACAGGACCGATTTTGGACACGGCCAGAGGAAGAAACAGAGCAAGTGAGGGAGAGAGAAATAGAGAAGGTGAGGGAACGGCAAGGCTCTTTCAATGAGGGTAAATCACCAATCTAAAAACTCTGCTTTCTCTCTGTCTCTCTCTATCCCCCATAGCATACTGCATGTGCTGTATGTCAGAGAGCACAGTGACACCAGTGGGTCATATTCACTATGAAGTCAACGGAAGCAAACAAGCAAAAACGAGGAGGGACTTTGCTCAATTTGTCTAATAAGAAACACAGGTTTTCATTTTCCGTTGCAAAACATTTTGCTACGCTGTACACTAATTAATATACCCCTGATGTATGGACCATTGGCCTGACTCACCTTGTAGGTGACAGTGGTGGAAGCTGTCTGTAATGTGGTGGAGAATCTTAGACAACACCTTCTCCAGAGAACAGATCTGGGAGTTGAGTTTGTTCCGGTGCTTGGACTCATCCAACCTGGCTAGAGAGGTGCCCTGGTAGCCTGAGAAAGACAAAAATGAGTGAGAGAGAGCGAGAAAGAGAGAGAGGGGCAGGAAGAATAAATAGAAAGAAAAGAAAGAAAGAAAGAGGAAGGAAGGAAAGAAAGATAGAATGAAAGAAAGAGACAAATATAGAGCGAAAGACATTCACTTTGTAAAGTGTATGAAGATATGTTCCTTCACTTACGACCATACTAGTCTCTCGGAAGCTATGCAGGGTTGGGCCTAGTTAGTACTTGGCTGGGAGACTGCCTGAGAATACCAGGTGCTTAAATTTTTTTGTCCAGTAGGGTGTACTCTGGCATTAGATATTTAATCAACTGCCTTTTATTTATAACAATAATAATATGATATATTTAGCAACTTACAATATATCATCCAATACAATATGCTGTTAAAGCAATATGTTATAATATTGTAAGGAGCACAGGAGGTTGGTGTCACCTTAATTGGGGAGGACGGGCTCGTGGGAAAATATTTGCACCGAGGGGAAACTTAACCCCAGAGCAGATATATATTATGCAGTACCTTGCAGGAAGAAGCGGTTGGGGTCAGAAGCGTCCCTCTCAAACAGCTCCAGACGAGCCAGCAGAGACTTCCTCTGCTGGATGAGACGGGCAGCACGCTCCCATGCTGCTGTGGCCTGGGAGGAAACGAATACACACACACACACACACACACACACACACAATTCTGTTCAAGGTATGGAAGACATTTTGGTAGTATATGGTGAGCTCTGTGTATATGTTGATATGGTGAGCTCTGTCTCTATGGTGATATGGTGAGCTCTGTATCTATGGTGATATGGTGAGCTCTGTGTCTATGGTGATATGGTGAGCTCTGTCTCTATGGTGATATGGTGAGCTCTGTCTCTATGGTGATATGGTGAGCTCTGTGTCTATGGTGATATGGTGAGCTCTGTCTCTATGGTGATATGGTGAGCTCTGTCTCTATGGTGATATGGTGACCTCTGTGTCTATGGTGATATGGTGAGCTCTGTGTCTATGGTGATATGGTGAGCTCTGTGTCTATGGTGATATGGTGAACTCTGTGTCTATGGTGATATGGTGAGCTCTGTGTCTATGGTGATATGGTGAGCTATATCTCTATGGTGATATGGTGAGCTATATGTCTATGGTGATATGGTGAGCTCTGTGTCTATGGTGTTATGGTGAGCTATATGTTTATGGTGATATGGTGAGCTCTGTGTCTATGGTGTTATGGTGAGCTCTGTGTCTATGGTGATATGGTGAGCTCTGTGTCTATGGTGATATGGTGAGCTCTGTGTCTATGGTGATATGGTGAGCTCTGTGTCTATGGTGTTATGGTGAGCTCTGTGTCTATGGTGTTATGGTGAGCTCTGTGTCTATGGTGTTATGGTGAGCTCTGTGTCTATGGTGTTAGGGTGAGAAAATAGGAGCACAGCATCAAGTATCATGCTACCATCTCTACTAACCTCTATCGGGGCTGTCCAATGTCGGTCCTGGAGGGCCCAAAAACATCTGGTTTTCATTCTCTCCTTCTAATCAGGGACTAATTCAGACCTGGGACACCAGGTGAGTGCAATTAACTATGAGGTAGAAACAAAAACCAAAAGTGTTTAGGCCCTCCAGGACCAGAATGAGACAGCCCTGCTATAGATGGTGGCATGATACTTGTACAGTAAGTGTGCATTAACTTGTATATATTTGTTATCGTATGCGTGTGTGTCTGTGTACTGTGCACACCTCCTCCAGCTGGTCCCTGCGTGCGTGGGAGCTATACTTGATGGCCATGTCCAGTCTGTAGGTGTCGGGCAGGCAGAGGAGTGTCCAGATCCTCTCCAGCCTGCTCTGGACCTGGTCCCCCTCTCCCATCACCCCCCCTCGACTGGCCTCCTTGCTCCCCACACTCACTGTCCTCTTATAGGCCTTCTGACAGGGAGAGAGGACAGTAAGTAGAAAAAACAGTTTTGGGGGAAATTGTATGCATATTGCTAAGGCCTATTAAATTCAAGTCTACATAAATTCCCTAGGGGTAGGAGCTAGAGTTTGATTTTGAACAGGGCCCAATCAGCCCCAAACTGTTACGAGCCTCTGCGCAGATCTGAAGGAATGGGGGTATTAGAAATATGGGAAATATTTCCACTATGTGGAGAGATTACCATGTTGCTAAGTAATACCTTTCCTTCCCATTCCAAAACTGTAAGGGTAGGGGCTAGGGTTTAATTTGGAATTGGGCCTTCTAAGGTTGGGTCAATTCAACTAATTTCAATTGAACCAATTTACCATGTATGAATTGGTGAATTGACCACTATTTTAAATGTTGTTTTTGAATACTTGATTTAATCTTTATTTATCCATGAAGTCCCATTGAGGTCAGACTACCTCCTTTACAAGGGAAACCTGGCCAAGAGGGCAACTCAATAAAAAAAAGGAGGAAAACAGAAAATCAAGACCTTGGTGACATCCTGGTTAGTTCCCACTATTTAATGTATTGGAACAAGGGAGGAGAGATGATGGAATGGGACAAGGGAGGAGAGATGATGGAATGGGACAAGGGAGGAGAGATTATGGAATGGGACAAGGGAGGAGAGATGATGGAATGGGACAAGGGAGGAGAGATGATGGAATGGGACAATGAAGGAGAGATGATGGAATGGGACAATGAAGGAGAAATGATGGAATGGGACAATGAGCGATGATGGAATGGGACAAGGAGAGATGATGGAATGGGACAAGGAAGGAGAGATGATGGAATTGGACAAGGAGAGATGATGGAATGGGACAAGGAGAGATGATGGAATGGGACAATGAAGGAGAGATGATGGAATGGGACAAGGAAGGAGAGTTGATGGGAACTACCCAGATCGAAGGCTCCCAGTCTATATGACACATAAACCTGACTGTATTACAATGGCTGTATATCCATTTATGGTACATTTCTGTATAGTATCCATTTACAGTACATTATTTTTTTTTTTATTATTGAATATCCAAAACATACAATATACTTGCAGTGAAGCCGCTCAAAAACTACATCATACCAGTCATCCAACAGACTCTCATTCAGAGCGACACACAGAAGCATCCAGGGTCAACGCCCTGCTCAAGGGCACGTCGACAGATCTCCCACAAGGCCCCCCCAAAAAACGGGGATGCGAACCCTCCAAGGTCCCTCCACAGTTCCCCATAGCTGTCCCTCAACCATTCGAGACCCCTCCCACAGTCACCCCCTCAAGAAAAAAGAAAATAATAAAAAAGAAAATGAATTCCATTCCCCACCCCCAAGAACCCCCCCAATGCACCAACAACCAAGAAAATGTACTTATGAGAAGAAAAAAATGCAAAAAAAACAAAGGACATCAAGGACAAATAAAATCATAACAGCAAGGCCAACTGTATATGTTTGAGTGCTTGTCTGGCACTATTTTACATATGTGTGTGTCCGTGTATGTGTGTATTTGAATGAGAGTGTACGTATATGCATGTGTACAAACACCTGCACGGCGTCAGCCCCAGGCAAACCGGCATTAGCTGTAAAAACACTGCCCCTCAGTGTCATTCAAATGTACATTTTATTATGTTTTATTTTGACTTTATTTTTTATACATCATTCTATCTTCTGCCCAGCAACTCCACTCCCACTTGTCTCCAACTCCACATCCCAACCCTCAGCTTCCCTCAGCCCAACCCACCTATCTCTGTTGGCCACCCTCTTTGGATTTCTACACAACATGTATCTTTCAACTATGCTGTGATGCTTAATGTACAATTTCAATCTATCTAATCGAATAGAATCCACAGATTGCGAGTTGAAGATAAATACTTTTACTAAGAGTATTAGTATATTAGTAATTGACTGACCTGGTCTCTCCAGATCTCCTAACAGTACAATTTCTAGTGTCAATTTTAGATCAATATTATGCATTTTCAGCCATTCCTGAACCTGAAACCAGAAACAGGCTACCTGAGGGCAATACCAAAATAAATGGTCTATTCATTCTGTATCCTCACAACAAAATCTGCAGAGCTTCGATGATTTTATGCCCCAAATATACAAAATTTTGTTGGTTGCAAGAATTCTATATAATAATTAAAGCTGAAAAGCACAAAGTCTTGAATCTGGCGTCGTTTTATATATCAACTCATACACCCTGTACCATTGGTACATAAAAAAATCTCTTCCCAACTATTTTGCAATCTGTACTGTACATTTATAGTATCCATTTACACTACATTTATACTATCATCTGTACACTAAGACATGCATACACACACACACCTGTTTAGGGCTGGTTATTTCTTCATCTGGGCTCTCTTCCTCCTCTGTAAAAAACCCAACAGACAATAGGTTACCTATGAGTCTATAAACAATAGGCTATGAAACAGGTTTAGTACTAATTGTTAATTAATTTAGTAATTAATGTTCATAAATTGCAATTCTCTTTTTAGGTCTGAACCCCAGAGATTGTAAAGCTCTGGTTTAAATGAAACAGACATAATTCCCATCTCACAATAGTCAGATACAATTTTATTGGCGAGAGCTCTGACGTACATATACAAAAACGTTCCTTTTATACCTTCTCTTAAACTACGCACATACATACACACTTTATTTGGATTATCCCCTGAAGTCTCACCACAGTTTATTACCACTCAGCTGACAGTTCCAGTCCCCCCCAGATACGGAAAACCTGGAGGGGCTCTCCCTGTCTTGTCTTATCTCCACAGAGTTATAGCTGGGTCGGTTCAAACATAGGTTAAGGAGTCTCTTTGCTTTCTTTCGGCACACACATACATCCCTTTCTTCCCCAATGGTTATAATTTTTAATTACCCCTTGTCCATGCTTCATAACCTCTTATCCTAATGGTTAAGTTTCTGGGTAGAATTATTTAATCATTTATCTTAAACCTTGATAAAATATTTTAACAATCCACACTTAATGACTAAATCCTGACATATCAAACACTATATGTAAACATGAATATTATACAAGAATATTCCAAAACAATACATGTATTTACATTCGATTCCTCATCAATGACTGTTCTCTGACTAAATCCAATTATAACTCTTCCGTTTTAGGATTTTCATCATAATCTTCATAGAATGAACAGCCTTTAACTAAACATTGAAAACAGTCTCATCTAACATTGGTTCCTCGTAATTAAAAGACACAGAGTCTTCCCCTAGGCCTGGAAGTCTGCATTCTTCATCAAAAACAGTCTAAACATAAAACAAGAAGGAACCTAAACATTAAAAATGGTTTCATCCAACATAGGCTCTTTGTATGTGCAGGAGCCGTGTCCATCTACTAGGTCTGGGTGCATGTATTCATCATTCCACTGGTCAGATCTCGGAATCGGTCCGTATCTCACCATCTGTTGGGTCATCGATTTCTCCAGAGTCCTGGAAATGAGACCTTTCACACCCGGAATCAAACATCATTGACACGGAACCAAAACACTCATGCAGGTGAAAGTGGCCCACAACACAGTGATTATGACAATTTTCCATTTCCCAAACATACTGGCAAACCAATTTGTAAGAGAATTATCCACCCCAGAGTTCTCTGCCAGGGCCTTGGTCACTGATCCATCTGGAGCTGTGTTATTTAAAAAATAAACGTGCAGCAATGAACCCCAATCATTCTACATACCCCGCCCTTTTCTGCAAATTTACATATCGAGAGTCAGTCTATTTTACCAGGCCATGAGGGAGGTGGCGGATAATTGGTCAGAGAACCCCTTTTACTGCATCCCCAGTCTCATTCACGAATCGCTGTTGCTTATAATAGATGTCATTAATCCAATTCACATTTTTATTTATTGTCAACCACCAATATAATGTAGTGGTTAAATCTTCACCTATTTGATTCATAGCTTTGTATTAATCTGTAACTTCCCTGAGGATGCCAATAGCATCCATCTAGACTCCCATCCTGGTCAAAACTCCTCCTGTGCCTAATTTAGCCTCCTATAATTGGCCTCTGATGACTAACTCGAACTGGTTCGACCAATAACCCCAGGGCGCAATTTCCGGACCACCCTTTTCGGTAGTTTCTGTCGTATGCGTCCTTTGCTGGTACGAGCCCACCCTACATCAGTTATAGGTGCTGTGAGGTTAAGAATTGTCTCCTGTACTTCTAAACCTAAGTCCGTCACATTAACGATTACCTTTCAGCCATTCAAATCATCTAAGTTCTCGGTGCCCTTCTTGTATCTTTAACACTGGCACTCATCAAGAGTTAAAGTGAACCGAGGTGGGTTGGCCGAGTACTTCAATCTGGCCATCCCAATCCCTGTACAGTTATTTGCTTTCCTAGGGAATTGTTTAATGTTTACCCTAAATCCTACATCTTGATCTTCTTTGGCTCCTTATTTTGTTAGTTACTCATCAGTGAATTATATAGTTTATCTTTTACTTCTTATCCATGACAATGGCGTCATATAATTAGTACCGGCAGGTGGTGGATCTGGATGTATCAGAAAGGTTTCAAATACTAGGATGCAGCTCAGAGCCCCTACTCTTCCCAAAAACCGCCAACCCTCTCCTGCCCTTAGTCGGTCTGCTTGGTACCACCCCATACTCACACTTCTAGGAGCACACACAGTGATGAACGGTCAGGATAGGAAATCTTCGTTTAAGGAGGTAACCCCCGGACCCTGTTGGTTCTCGGTTCTTCTCCTAACTCTATGTGTGATCAGCAGTGCTTATATGTGTACATACCTTCTTGCAGTGGGTAACGTGGACCCAAGTGACTCTCTCAGCTATTCTAATGGCAAAGGCGGTGGTTTAACAGAACCTGGTATGGGCCTTCCCAACGGGGCTGCTTCCCGTCTATTCTCCTCAGGGACTGGATCCCCCCCCCAGTCTCCTGGTTGGATTGAGTGAATCACCTTCTCCTGTAATTCACCTGTTGGACACAAAATCTTGGACATACGGGTTTGGTTACCAGACAGTCTTCTCCTGGGTTCTGCTAGTATATCTTCAACTTCTTTGTCTACTTGTTCTGGTCCCTAACTCTGGCATTTTATTTATTCTACCTGATTAGCTAAAATGTCATCCATTATTTAAAGACATACAGTGGGGAGAACAAGTATTTGATACACTGCCGATTTTGCAGGTTTTCCTACTTACAAAGCATGTAGAGGTCTGTAATTTTTATCATAGGTACACTTCAACTGTGAGAGACGGAATCTAAAACAAAAATCCAGAAAATCACATTGTATGATTTTTAACTAATTCCTTTGCATTTTATTGCATGACATAAGTATTTGATACATCAGAAAAGCAGAACTTAATATTTGGTACAGAAACCTTTGTTTGCAATTACAGAGATCATACGTTTCCTGTAGTTCTTGACCAGGTTTGCACACACTGCAGCAGGGATTTTGGCCCACTCCTCCATACAGACCTTCTCCAGATCCTTCAGGTTTCGGGGCTGTCGCTGGGCAATACGGAATTTCAGCTCCCTCCAAAGATTTTCTATTGGATTCAGGTCTGGAGACTGGCTAGACCACTCCAGGAACTTGAGATGCTTCTTACGGAGCCACTCCTTAGTTGCCCTGGCTGTGTGTTTCGGGTCGTTGTCATGCTGGAAGACCCAGCCACGACCCATCTTCAATGCTCTTACTGAGGGAAGGAGGTTGTTGGCCAAGATCTCGCGATACATGGCCCCATCCATCCTCCCCTCAATACGGTGCAGTCGTCCTGTCCCCTTTGCAGAAAAGCAGCCCCAAAGAATGATGTTTCCACCTCCATGCTTCACGTTTGGGATGGGTTCTTGGGGTTGTACTCATCCTTCTTCTTCCTCCAAACACAGCGAGTGGAGTTTAGACCAAAGTTATATTTTTGTCTCATCAGACCACATGACCTTCTCCCATTCCTCCTCTGGATCATCCAGATGGTCATTGGCAAACTTCAGACGGGCCTGGACATGCGCTGGCTTGAGCAGGGGGACCTTGCGTGCGCTGCAGGATTTTAATCCATGACGGCGTAGTGTGTTACTAATGGTTTTCTTTGAGACTGTGGTCCCAGCTCTCTTCAGGTCATTGACCAGGTCCTGCCGTGTAGTTCTGGGCTGATCCCTCACCTTCCTCATGATCATTGATGCCCCACGAGGTGATATCTTGCATGGAGCCCCAGACCGAGGGTGATTGACCGTCATCTGAACTTCTTCCATTTTCTAATAATTGCGCCAACAGTTGTTGCCTTCTCACCAAGCTGCTTGCCTATTGTCCTGTAGCCCATCCCAGCCTTGTGCAGGTCTACAATTTTATCCCTGATGTCCTTACACAGCTCTCTGGTCTTGGCCATTGTGGAGAGGTTGGAGTCTGTTTGATTGAGCGTGTGGACAGGTGTCTTTTATACAGGTAACGAGTTCAAACAGGTGCAGTTAATACAGGTAATGAGTGGAGAACAGGAGGGCTTCTTAAAGAAAAACTAACAGGTCTGTGAGAGCCGGAATTCTTACTGGTTGGTAGGTGATCAAATACTTATGTCATGCAATAAAATTCAAATTAATTACTTAAAAATCATACAATGTGATTTTCTGGATTTTTGTTTTAGATTCCGTCTCTCACAGTTGAAGTGTACCTATGATAAAAATTACAGACCTCTACATGCTTTGTAAGTAGGAAAACCTGCAAAATCGGCAGTGTATCAAATACTTGTTCTCCCCACTGTATATCCTAGTAAACCAACTCTAGGGATAATATCTTGACCTAATATTTTAGCTTAGTTATTTTAAAAAATTACAATTTTATTAATAGTTCATTATCAAATAGGCCACTAGGCCACGACACCTTTCCTATCCTGCCTAGGCCACTGGGCCATCAATAGGCCACTAGGCCCTCATCCCTCTGGTTGATACCTGGCTCCGCCCATGTATCAATCTTGCTGCATCTAAACAATGACTTAGGTAAAATAGAGAGGTTCCCTTTGTGCCAAATTCCTCTTTTGTCAACGGCCCCCATCTTAACCCATCTAGTAACTTCCTTAACTGGGGCTCGAAGCTGACTTTCCTTCAGTAATTCTGTGTCTATACTAACTTCCTCCTTCAAGTGAGAATCTGTGTGTGTGGGTGTGGCTTTCCACCAGCTCTTTTTGCTTCCTCTTCTGCCTTTCTGTTCCCAATGCTGACGTAGTCAGTGCCTTTCGTATGTGCTTCGCATTTACAAATCGCTACCTTCTCTGGTAATAAGACTGCTTCTAGCAAATTCAAAATTAGTTGCGCATGTGTAATGGGTTTACCTGCCGTAGTGATCATACCCATGTTTCTCCACTGAGCTGCAAATATATGGACGGTGTTAAAAGCATAAGCACTATCAGTATGTATCGTAATGCATTTACCCTTCCCCAATTCACAAGCCCTGGTAAGGGCAACAATTTCAGCTTGTTGAGCAGAGTAATTTTTTGGTAATGCTCCAGCTTCCAACACCTCAGTAAGAGTCACTATTGCATAACCAGTGGCATTTGAGCCATCTGGGTTCTTTCTAGAAGACCCATCAACAAACATAGGCAAATCAGTTAGATCTGGTCTGGGGAGAACTCCTTTCTCCGTCTCCGCTACACAGTCATGGGGCACCCATCAGTGGCTATGGAGATTCAAGTGGAGGGGTTTAAGGTAGTACACCGTTCAATTGTTAGATTCGGCATGCTCAACAGAATTATCATACCGGACAAATTTCTCGCTGGTGACATGTAAGCCATCTTATGTTCCAATAATAAAATCGATACGGCATGCGGTACCCTCAAAGTCAAATCATGGTACAGTACTCCAGAGGCTGAATCCTCCACAGCCCGTGCGGCAGCCACCACAGTCTGCAAACATAGTGGCATGGCTTGGGCTACTTCATCTAAACGGGAGGAGTAGAAAGCAATAGGCTTGCTTCCCCCCCCCCCCCCCCCCCCCCCCCGTGTTCCTGAGTTAGTACTGACGTCCTGAACCCCTCCCTACAGTCTCCTGTCTGGGTGAAGGGACCATCATATCTGGGGAAACCCTAGAACAGAGCTAGATGTCAATAACTTTTTTATGTCTACAAACTGTTTCTCAGCTTCCTCTGTCCACTCGACCTTATCTTTTGCTGCCATAGCTTTACCATAAATCAACTCACTAAGTTGTTCTGTATGCAAGGAAAAGTATGGTACCCATGCTCGACAATAGTTAATCATTCCAAGTACCCTCAATGATTCTGGATCAACATAGATGCCATATATCTCTGTCAACTTTCTACTTATTTAAATAGAAATGTTCTAATGATTAAATAAAGCCAAAACGAATGCTAAACATAGCATATGTTTTCTGTACTAATGAAATCTCTCCTTCGGGACTCCACTGAATTTTATCTAACAATACTAATCTTAAATCAGTCTCATCAATAATTTTATATATGTTGCATAGTGTGGGATCCATTATCTTCAGTAATTTACCATCCCTAAGAACGGCAACATATTTATTTTCATAATACATTTTTTTGCTTATAAAATCACTATTTTTCCATCTCAATCTATTTTCCTGCCCTATTTGCTTAAAATATGTCCTGGCCAACCCGCAAAGGACCATATCTTCCCCCATTTTTAACACATAACTTTCCTTATCCATTTCACGAGTTACCTTGAAATCAGTATTGCAAATGACCTTAAATTCTCCATCCAAATAGCTTTCCCATGAGGCTGATCAGACCACAAATGAAAGCTACGATAGAGGTCATAAATCATTCTACCCCTTCAAAGAAGTGTTTCTTACTCTATTAGACAAATTAAAGAAAAACCATCACCTTTTCTACATGTTTTATCCCAGGTTTCCAAAACATTCCCTTTTTCTATAGGATTCCCATGTTTTTAATTAAAACTCAGAATTTAAAACTTCTAATATTCCCTATGTATGTACCCCTTTAAGATATCATGTCTCTAGGAAAATCTCCTCAGACTCAAAGGCTAAAAACAAACAAAGCATTTCCAGAAAAAACACTTTGTCAAACTACCCCGATTCAGTATCCCAAACGTTGACTACCAACAAAACCTAATGATCATTCCATTGTACTCCTTCCAATCATTCGTTTTAAATTTCCTCAATGGTCATATGTGAAACCCATTCAGTCCGTCTGCAGACAGTCTCCCAAAATTCTTGATAAGAATACCCTGCCATTACACACACACAACTATGATTAATGTGCACTGTTCCTTTAAAATGAAATTAACCCAACCTGCAATCCCCTTTACCGATTTAACCTGGTTCCACGTAATGGAAACAGATTATAATGTTTTAATACATTAACTTTCTGTTACAATTCACTGATGTTACCTAAACAATCAACCCAAGAATCAATCACCAGAAACTATCACGAAACTTTTACAATTCAACTATTCAGACCTAAATCTCTTACAGCCAAATATATCCCAGTGGGCGCGACTAACTGTCCTCTTCTTACCAGTGGACAAGAATAAAACCAAATTTACAACTGTCCCTTCTTTCGGCTTCACCATTATGAATTGTTCCAGCCTTAAAAGTAATATGTAAATCGCCTAAATTTATAACCTACATCAGTCAATCCATAAGAATAAAAACACAATTCGATGGGCACAACTCTTTCGCCACTATCTCTCCGTTATTATTTAGAATTCATTGGATTTAGGCCACTGTCTCTTCTATGATTCAGTCATTTAAATACGATTCCATTCTCAATGCGTTATTCCCGCAGACCATTTAGGCAAGACAACGTATTACATCGAAATCGTCTCGCTATTAGAATGAATTAGTCTTTTAATTTAACCTAAACAAGCTATTAAAAAGTTCGAATTACATCTTATCCAAACATTAGCGACCGTATCTTTTCAGGCAAAACATAATAGTTGAATATCAATCAGAATTAATTTTAGTCTATTGGTGCATGGTCTGCCATGCGAACCCGAGTCTCCCGCATTGTAGGCAAGAGTTCTACCGCTGCACCACCAACACTATTGAAATGACGAAAACTCCTCGCGAATAACCCTATTTATAATTGTCTAATTAGTCGTAAAATCAGTCACGTTCTACCGAGACAATTCCCAGAAACTTGCCCTAATTTTAAGGTCCAAGCATTTCTCCAACGATGATTCTCCTTACTCTCTCTCTCTTCCTTTCGACATGTCCTGTCTCATCGCAATTAAAACCTTTTCTATCCTTCTTGGTTAGACACTCTCGGTTATTATGTCCTGTTTTGTTACAATATTTACACGGTGCCTCACAATCCCTGGCAAAGTGCCCGCTCTGGCTACAATTATAACATTTATCATTATTTCTATCTGTCCCCTTTCCTCCCTTGCTGGAAGGTTTCCATCCCTTTTTGTCATTGTTTCTCTCTGCTATCTCACCTAGAGTAGCCATCAAGTATTCTGCTCCTCTCAACTTTTTCTTATTCAACTTAAAGCTTGCCACTAAACTTTCTAAATCTCTATGTGTCCTCACTCTATATACTTCTAGAATGGGTTCCTGTCCTTCTTCCCCTGCCCGTTCGTTCGGTAAAACAATTAGGGAATATTGTCTGACCTCTTCTCCTTCCTCGGCCTCTACCCACTCTGACTCTACCCCCCTTCTCCCTGGGCTTTGATTATGTGACTTCAGCCTTCTGAGGGATAAAGCCTGCTCTCTGCCCCTTCTCTCCTGTTCCTGCCACTTGTTCACTCTGCGTCCTAGTTCAGTTATTTCCTCCATGACTGTCTCTAAAGTAACTGTCCCCGCTATTTCCTCTTCCTCTCCTATCCCTCCCTCGGCTCCACATATGGGGGTGGTGGTTGTGGTACGGGGAGCACCGGCTGCCGTCTCCGTACCACCACCCTTTCATCATCAGGATTACCTCTCCACGCCTGATCGGCCCGAGAGGTATTCAATTTAGGCTTATGGGGAGCCTCCTGAGGAGCCGTGGGAATACTCGTTATCTGTTCCAATCTACCTCTTCTTTCTTTGTTATTTCCCTTTTATTTTCTCCCTCTGATCTCTTCCTCGCTTCGGCTAACCACACCCTTGCCGTTTCTAACCCCTCTGCTTGTTCTTTATCTACTTTATCCTTACACGCCTTATCTCCGGTTAATTCCAGAAGCTCTTTTGAGGATTTAATGCCCATTGTCAGATAACTTTGTAGTTTCTATGCTTATTCTCCCTTATCTCGGTGTATATGCTCTTGTGCCTATGTGTGTGTTTTCTTTACCGTTATCCAATTACTACCGTTTTGTCCTACGGTATATTCTCACAATCTACGGATATACCTCCTTTCCGTTATTTTCCCTAGGTAGTGTTCACAATTAGTTTACCTTCATTTGTAGTGACCACCTATATCTCGTCTCTTTACCGGCCCACTAATATACTCTTGATCAGGTTCCCACTTAGATCTCAATATTAGTTAGTTTACATTGGTAGTGCAGATACCTCCTGTCATTTCGGACTAGTCACTGTAGACTTTTTCCTTCCTAGGTGGCTTCTAAATCCAATTCCTGTCTTCCAATTGCACAGAATACTACCTATATCAGGGTTCTCTACACAAAATTCTAAAGACAGGTCACCAGATTAGAATGCCCAATGGATTCTACAAATCAACGTCCAAACCACACAATAGTCATTAAACCTATTTCTCCAATAGATTTTTTGTTGTTGTAGTGGGGACTGTAACATTTCAACTTAAAAAAAATAAAACACTTTAAAGAAATGTTTTATATATTTAGCTCTCATATAATTTTTAAAGTATGCATTAAACGGGGGTGCAAGATGGAGGAGAGGTGGCTTCAAAACCGTGCCCCCAGCCACTGCAGCAGAGAGGTTACAGGACTAGACAGGCAGCTGATTTGTCAGGTCACTAGTTCTTCTGTAATCTAACAGCAAGGAGTGTTCCTTCTAGTTACATTACTTGTCCGATTGTAATCTATACAATCTATGCCCTTTACAGGTATTACAACTGTCTTTGATTGTTGTGTCAGTATGTAGACAACTATTTTCAATAAGCACACACACAGGTCACTGCTAGACAAATAATAAGGTACTGCATGAGAGTTTATTGTATTATAGCTGCATTACATGAGAAGATAAAAATGTATTTATTCAAGTGAATTTTAAAAGCTAACATACAATGTTTATTCTGCATCAAAAAGTTCCATTGTGGGAAGTTTTAGACATTTCAACACATCTTCAGCACCTCTCATGACTTGAGTTCTAAAACAAAGATAGATATTACATAAAATGTCCAGAAATGTACAGCTGTTGGATAGCTTTTAGGGAAATATAGGTATAGAAGGACAACTAATACTGGTAAATCCATTGACACAAAATAACAAAACAAAAATCTACATTAAGTCAACACATTCAAACAACCCAACAAAATTACTGAATACTATGCAAGGTCTAACATACAAAACATTTTCCAACAAATGTTAACACAAGATAAAACATGCATTATATTTATCTCCAAAAGGTCAGAATCCATCAGGATTAGTGATTCCATAATCATATCAATTAATCACCCCCCCCAAAAAGATATATATTAATTTAGTCTCCTAATTTAGCTCAAGTGATTTAAACATGTCTTCGACATGTTGGAAAGCAACAATTAAAACAAGTCTCTTGTTTTCAATCAAGATGACATTTCCTGAGCCCTAACCAGTTTAATGGCGAGTTATCACAAGCCGACATAAGTTAAAAACAAACTTTTTATATTTCTATTCAAATGGTGGCACTTAAATGAATAGGCTAATGTCATGAATAATATAGCATTTTGTGTTCTGGATTTGTCAACGTGTAACAAACAGTTATAGATCAACTTTATTTAACCTACGCTGCACAGCATAAAGAATATGAAATGTGATGTTATAAAAATGGGCGACATGATTCTAAATATATAGGCCTTTCCCTTTTGTCATAAAGTCTATGAAATGTGTATAAATGTTCTTTGTAACAGTAGCACTTCATGAACATTCTACCCTTTTCCGATGACACCCTCCAAAATAACAACAGGAGAATGGATGTCGAGCACTCCCTTCCATGCGAACGCAGATTCACAACGTACCCGAATCTAACTAAAAAGGACATTTGTGTGAGGAATCTTTCCCAAACACTAGGGTCCGTTTTTAGGTATGAATCTACACAAAATCTCCCTAACAGATCAGGTCAGGTGTCACAAAGCCGATGTCGCAATAAACGACAGTGGGAGGTGGATTAGTCAAAGCTTGTACGTGCACCACAATCGCTCGTTGTCATTTTCCTGACGCACCTCTAATGCACGTACCCCGACATTCTAGACAAAACGTAGATGTGATACTACTTCATCTAAAGCCTAAGGGAAGGAGGGTTAGGGATAGGGGAGCGATTGCAGCCTCAAGGAATCAGAACGACCACTGGGGGGGTGGATTTAGCTAGCTGCTAAGTCTTTCCTTTCTTCGCCCCTTTTTCAAATAAGGTGTTGTCAGCTCCAGCTTTGTATTGCTCCTGGCTCGGTAGGTGGGTTGGCGGTCCTAGTTGGAGTTCACATGGTTCTGTATGCTGGGGTCCTGAGGTGCGGTGGCTGCCGGGGGAGGCGCCGTGTTACTGAAGAGCAGGGTCTTGAGGATCATCATGTAGAAGGGGCTGTAGACCTGCTTGTTGAAGTTGATCAGGCTGACGAAGGTGACCGCCAAGGAGGTGAGCTCCGGTTGGATCAGGGCCAGGCCTCCGGGCGTCGGGGGCGGATTCACGTGAGAGTTGGGCATGGCGAGGAGCACCCGGAAGTACTGCTGGACCCTTCCCTCTGGAGAGGAACGGAGAAGAGGCACAGAACAAACAGAGTGATCAGAAAAACAGGCACGAGACAATTGTGAGCTATTCAAGCAATTCAATAAACTGGAGGAAAATGTCACGCAATGTACAATTACACAGTCCATTCGGAAAGTGTTCAGACCCCTTCCACATTGTTACGTTACAGCCTCATTCTAAAATTGATTAAAAAAAAGAAATCCTCATCGATCTACACACACATACCCCATAATGACTGAGCGAAAAAAAAAGTTTAGAAATGTGCAAATGTATTAAAAATAAAACAGAAATACCTGATTTGCATAAGTATTCAGACCCATAGCTATGAAACTTGAAATTGAGCACAGGTGCATCCTGTTTCAATCAATCATCCTTGAGATGTTTCTATAACTTGATTGGAGTCCACCTGTGGTCAATTCAACTGATTTGACATGATTTGTAGAGGCACACACCTGTCTATATAAGGTCCCACAGTTGACAGTGCATGTCAGAGTAAAAACCAAGCCATGAGGTCGAAGGAATTGACTGTAGAGCTCCGAGACAGGATTGTGTCGAGGCACAGATCTGGGGAAGGGTACCAAAACACTTCTGCAGCATTGAAGGTCCCCAAGAACACAGTGGCCTCCATCATTCTTAAATGGAAGAAGTTTGGAAACACCAAGACTCTTCCTAGAGCTGGCTGCCCCAGCCAAACTGAGCCATCGGGGGAGAAGGGCCTTAGTCAGGGAGGTGACCAAGAACCCGATGGTCACTCTGACAGAGCTCCTCTGTGGAGATGGGAGAACCTTCCAGAAGGACAACTTTCTGTAGCACTCCACCAATCAGGCCTTTATGTTAGAGTGGCCAGACAGAAGCCACTCCTCAGTAAAAGGCACATAACAGCCCACTTGGAGTTTGCCAAAAGGCACCTAAAGGACTCTCAGACCATGAGAAACATTCTCTGGTCTGATGAAACCAAGATTGAACTCTGGCATGAATGACAAGCATCACGTCAGGAGGAAACCTGGCACCATCCCTACGGTGAAACATAGTGGTGGCAGCATCATGCTTTGGGGATGTTTTTCAGCAGCAGGGACTGGGAGACTAGTCAGGATGAGGCAAAGATGAATGGCGCAAAGTACAGAGAGATCCTTGATGAAAACCTGTTCCAGAGCGCTCAGGACCTCAGACTGGGGTGAAGTCTCTGAATGTCCTTGAGTGGCCAAGCCAGAGCCTGGACTTGAACCCCCACACCCCTCTCTAAAGACGTAAAATAGCTGTGCAGCAACACCCCCCCATCCAACCTGACAGAGCTGATCTGCAGAGAAGAATGGGATAAACTCCCCAAATACAGGTGTGCCAAGCTTGTAGCGTCATACCCAAGAAGACTCAAAGCTGTAATCGCTGCCAAAGGTGCTTCAACAGAGTACTGAGTAAAGGGTCTGAATACTTATGTAAATGTCATTATGGGGTATAGTGTGTAGATTGATGAGCAAAAACAACAACAATTTAATCAATTTTAGAATAAGGCTGTAACGTAATAAAATGTGGAAAAAGTCAAAGGGTCTGAATACTTTCTCCCGAATGCAATGTAGCTTGGCTGAGAACATTGCATTAAATATATACTATTAAATAATCAGTGAGCCATGTCAGGCCATCAGGTGTCGTTTTGCTTACCCACAAGACTGCGGATAGGGTTGTTTTCCTGGGTGATGCTGGTGATCTGGCCCTTGAGTGTGACCTGGAGTTCTGGGGGCAAGGCTGGGTAGTTCCTCTCAGTCAGGGACTTGTTGAGCTCACAGCAGATCTGACCACTGACGTTCCCCAGAGCCTCTGACAGGTTAAAGTCCCTGCAGAGTGGAGGGAGTTGTCAGTCTCAATTTTCACATTGAAATTGATATATGTTTGTGTGTGTGTGTTATGTAGAACCTACGGTCTGTGCATGCCCTCCAGGAGCACGCTGGCCATCCTCTTGAGGCGCTCGGCCAGTGCGGGCAGCCCCGAGATGGGCCCTCCGATGGCACTGTAGACAATGAGCAGCACGGAGGCCACGGCCTTTAGTAGCTGGAGCCTCCGCTGGAGCTCCCGCAGACGCACCTCGTCTGTCATCAGGGTCTGAGTGGGTTAAACACACACACACAAAGAGAGACTCAAATGGCCTTCACATATAGGGACGAATCATCAACTTAAGCCACATTTTTACTTAGTCTCCCATTGACATCAATGCATGACTAAATGAACATTCAACATTAGTGGAAGTTAGGATTCACCCCATGGAGACTAGATTTTAGACAATGGTCATTTAATAGACTTGTGGTTGTAAGTTGGTTGAGAGAGATGGTACTTTCTTTCAGACACTTGTATTCATATGGAATTCACACACATTTCTGACAAACAAACCCTCTAGATAGTCTATATGCAAATAAACACCACAAATCCATTTGACCAAGAAGTATAATACACAGAAACAGAAGCAAACACCTGTCAACATCCTTGTCGCCTCTATTTACACACACACGTTTCCCCTGTGACCATTCAGCAACACCCTCACCACTTGACAAACACACTGAATGTCACCTTTTCTTAATAACAAAAGATGAGTAATCCAATGGCAATCAAGATACAGTGGGGAGAACAAGTATTTGACACACTGCCGATTTTACAGGTTTTCCTACTTACAAAGCATGTAGGGGTCTGTAATTTTTATCATAGGTACACTTCAACTGTGAGAGACAGAATTTAAAACAAAAATCAAGAAAATCACATTGTATGATTTTTAAGTAATTCATTTGCATTTTATTGCATGACATAAGTATTTGATCACCTACTAACCAGTAAGAATTCCAGCTCTCACAGACCTGTTAGTTTTTCTTTAAGAAGCCCTCCTGTTCTCCACTCATTACCTGTATTAACTGCACCTGGGCTCCATGCAAGATCTCACCTCGTGGGGCATCAATGATCATGAGGAAGGTGAGGGATCAGCCCAGAACTACACGGCAGGACCTGGTCAATGACCTGAAGAGAGCTGGGACCACAGTCTCAAAGAAAACCATTAGTAACACACTACGCCGTCATGGATTAAAATCCTGCAGCGCATGCAAGGTCCCCCTGCTCAAGCCAGCGCATGTCCAGGCCCGTCTGAAGTTTGCCAATGACCATCTGGATGATCCAGAGGAGGAATGGGAGAAGGTCATGTGGTCTGATGAGACAAAAATAGAGCTTTTTGGTCTAAACTCCACTCGCCGTGTTTGGAGGAAGAAGAAGGATGAGTACAACCCCAAGAACACCATCCCAACCGTGAAGCTTGGAGGTGGAAACATCATTCTTTGGGGATGCTTTTCTGCAAAGGGGACAGGACGACTGCACCGTATTGAGGGGAGGATGGATGGGGCCATGTATCGCGAGATCTTGGCCAACAACCTCCTTCCCTCAGTAAGAGCATTGAACATGGGTCGTGGCTGGGTCTTCCAGCATGACAACGACCCAAAACACACAGCCAGGGCAACTAAGGAGTGGCTCCGTAAGAAGCATCTCAAGGTCCTGGAGTGGCCTAGCCAGTCTCCAGACCTGAACCCAATATAAAATCTTTGGAGGGAGCTGAAAGTCCGTATTGCCCAGCGACAGCCCCGAAACCTGAAGGATCTGGAGAAGGTCTGTATGGAGGAGTGGGCCAAAATCCCTGCTGCAGTGTGTGCAAACCTGGTCAAGAACTACAGGAAACGTATGATCTCTGTAATTGCAAACAAAGGTTTCTGTACCAAATATTAAGTTCTGCTTTTCTGATGTATGAAATACTTATGTCATGCAATAAAATGCAAATGATTTACTTTTAAAAAATCATACAATGTGATTTTCTGGATTTTTGTTTTAGATTCCGTCTCTCACAGTTGAAGTGTACCTATGATAAATTACAGACCTCTACATGCTTTGTAAGTAGGAAAACCTGCAAAATCGTCAGTGTATCAAATACTTTTTCTCCCCACTGTATGTCTTGAATAAGCAAATAATTATTTTGAAACCGTCTAAGACACACACACTCCAACCCACCTCAGGCAGTGGGCTCTTGTGGTAGTCCCAGGTGAGGAGGCGGATGAATCCACTGTTGAAGACCAGGAAGGGACTTGGCAGGGCTTTCCCCGCCTTCCCATGGCTGTTGGGCTGCTCCACAGTTGGCATGGAGAAAAGCACTTCCTCCAGAGAGGACTTGATCCACTCAGTGGTATGGTCCAACGCACCTGAGGAAGTTAGGACAGTCATTTGTATGGCATTTAATAGCGATTGACATCTTTCATTTTATGACGTAGAGAAATCAAACCCACGCTTCACATGCTGTACATACCACAACTCAAACATCCCCTAATACCATAAAGCAGTACAGGCACATAATTTACTTTGGAAGAAAACCAGCTGGACCTGAACCTTACACAGGAGCACACCCTGTTCCAGGAGCACACCCTGTTCAAACAATGAATGAATACTATGCTGACCTGTATGCACTCAACTGACAAATGTATTTGTAAAGGAACAGGGAAATGATCCAAATGCCAGTCCATTGCCAATAAAATGTTCCTCATAATAAACAAAGGTTAATAACAATGCAGACTCACTGGGAGTCTTCTCCACGATGCTCTGGAACTTGGCCCTCTCATACTCCACTGACTGCCTCTGCAGATCGGGCCGCAGGCTCTGGATGGTAAAGTTCACCATGTCCATCTTCATCAGGTCCAGCACCCGGAAGATCTCCCTGCTCAATGTAATAACACTCTCAAAACGGAAGCTTCCAGAAGTAATACCTAATGACTTGCCGTCATCAAACCCATGCCTCAACATCTGTACTTCTAGCTTCGGAGATCTAAAAGGGTCAATTGAATTTAACAAAGGTGGACTTCAATTAAGTTGTAGAAACATCTCAAGGATGATCAATGGAAACAGAATACATCTGAGCTCAATTTACATTCGCAAAACAATAGGGTCTGAATACTTATGTAAATAAGGTATTTTTTATATATTTATTTTCACATTTTGCAAAAATGTCTAAAAAACACTTTTCACTTTGTCATTGTGGTATTGTGTGTCGATTGATTACATTTTTTAAAATCCATTTTAGAATAAGGCTGTAACGTAACAAAATGTGGAAAAAGTGGTCTGAATACTTTCCGAATGCACGGTAGCTTTAGAGATCCAAAAGGATCAAATGGGTGCCAGCCATGTATGGCGATGGCTACAATTATCCAAATAAATATTCACAAGGGTTGGAAACAAAACTTTGCCCAAACGTACTTGTACATTGACATAACATTGTCGGGGCTCTCGCGGAGCTTCTTGACCTCGTCGTCACGGACTGGGGCGCACAGCTTGCCCATGATGGTGACGATGTAAGAGGCCAGGCCCTGTATGTCCACCGCTTCCTTGTGCGCCTGCTGGCGAATCAAATCCATGTCCAGCACCTCCAGGATCTGAGTCCGTAGTCGATTGGCTCCCGGGCTCAGGAAAGACAACAGGATCTGTTCATAGTAAATGGTTTTTAAAAATGAAGGAAAGAAACAATATATAGCAAGAAGATATCAATCTTAAAAGCTATTAGCCCATTTTAAATACATCCTTCTTGTGTACATTCACAATACACACAATTGGACAGGTGAAAGAATGGAATCCACTACATAACTGTTGCTTATCCACTTGTGTCAGATCAGTGATTACTGCTCAGGGAGTTAGAAATGATACGTTCTCAAAGTCTTCCAACAGGGTCATCTTCCTGAAAAGATAAGCTTTCCAACCATGGATTCATCAAGTTTGATAGAGGGGAAAGGGGCCAAAGCTCACCTCTCTGATCTCCTCCAGCAGTTTGATGGTGTGCTCATACTCTGGTGGGTCATCATTCAGCTCAGACTCCAGGCCATCCCAGAACGCCTTGTGAACTATATCTTTGACTTGCTTCTCCAAACTGAAAATGAGAATTGAATATCATCAGTTGTCAATTGGCATTTGAGTAGCCCAAGTGATGGCCATGTTCACTGGGCGTGCATTTTGAGCTGGTAGGTAACTGTTCTGAGGTAGGTGGGGCTGCTCCACATGGAAGTCACGGTTGACGATGATCTCGTGGGCCAGGGTCAGGTTGGACAGGTCCCGGGCAGAAGACATGACATCATCCAGTGTTATAGTTTTGGGCGGGCTGGCTGTAAATAGGGGGCATAGATTTTTTAAAATAAGAACAAAAACAGTGTTGAGAGTAACCATTTTGGCATTTGAAAGCTCAACCAAAGTGGGGAGAGGGCACACAGTGTTGCATTCCGATTCTCTATACTCCTCCAAAAGTGATGACAACACCAATCCAATGCTTTTAAATCAATGATGGGAAGTGTGCAAGTGCACACTTTCTGGAAAACGGTAGGAAATGGAAATGCAATTTTTAGAGTGACATTTTAACAAGCCTAAGAAGCAGTCCTACTAGACAGGGAGGAAGGAGATCTACTCACAGGAGGGCGAGCTGTGCTTGCTGCTGGAGCAGTCACTGGTGAAGCTCTGGCGGGAGCAGTCAAAGTCGCTGGCAGACGTGATGCTGTTACAGCGGTCCGACGACGACTCGGCGTCGCTGCTGGCGTCCTCGCTGCCAGTGGTGGACATGGAGGTGGGCCGCTCGTCAGTCCCAGGCATGGCGTCCTCGCTGCCAGTGGTGGACATGGAGGTGGGCCGCTCGTCAGTCCCAGGCATGGCGTCCTCGCTAACAGTGGTGGACATGGAGGTAGGCCGCTCGTCAGTCCCAGGCATGGTGGGATAGCGCTGCAGGCAGGCACAGCAGTTATGCATGCATGTATGTACAGTTGAAGTCGGAAGTTTACATACACCTTAAACTAAGTTTCAATGTATTTGGCTTTCACAACTCCTGACATTTAATCCAAATAAAAATTCCCTGTCTTAGGTCAGTTAGGATCACCAGGATCACCACTTTATTTTAAGAATGTGAAATGTCAGAATAATAGTAGAGATTATTTATTTCAGCTTTTAATTTCTTTCATCACATTCACAGTGGGTCAGAAGTTTACATACACTCAATTAGTATTTGGTAGCATTGCATTTAAATAGTTTAACTTGGGTCAAATGTGTTGGGTAGACTTCCACAAGCTTCCCACAATAAGTTGGGTGAATTTTGGCCCATTCCTCCTAACAGAGCTGGTGTAGCTGAGTCAGGTTTGTAAACCTCCTTGCTCGCACACGCTTTTTCAGTTCTGCCAACAAATTGTCTATAGGACTGAGGTCAGGACTTTGTGGTGGCCACTCCAATACCTTGACTTTGCTGTCCTTAAGCCATTTTGCCACAACTTTGTAAGTATGCTTGGGGTCCATTTGGAAGACCATTGTCCATTTGGAAGACCCATTTGCGAACAAGCTTCAACTTCCTGACTGATGTCTTGAGATGTTGCTTCAATATATCCACATCATTTTATTTTCTCATGATGCCATCTATTTTGTGAAGTGCACCAGTCCCTCCTGCAGCAAAGCACCCCCACAACATTATGCTGCCACCCCCGTGCTTCGCGGTTGGGATGGTGTTCTTAGGCTTGCAAGCCTCTCTCTTTTTCCTCCAAACATAACAATGGTCATTATGACCAACCAGTTCTATTTTTGTTCCATCAGACCAGAGGACATTTCTCCAAAAAGTACAATCTTTGTCCCCATGTGCAGTTGCAAACCGTAGTCTGGCTTTTTTATGGCAGTTTTGGAGCAGTAGCTTCTTCCTTGCTGACCGGCTATCAGGTTATGTCGATATAGGACTCGTTTTACTGTGGATATAGATACTTTTGTACCCGTTTCCTCCAGCATCTTCACAAGGTCCTTTGCTGTTGTTCTGGGATTGATTTGCACTTTTCGCACCAAAGTACGTTCATCTCTACGAGACAGCACGAGTCTCCTTCCTGAGCGGTATGACGGCTGCGTGGTCCCATGGTGTTTATACTTGCGTACTATTGCTTGTACAGATGAACATGGTACCTTCAGGCATTTGGAAATTGCTCCCAAGGATGAACCAGACTTGTGGAGGTCTACAATTATTTTTCTGAGGTCTTGGCTGATTTCTTTTGATTTTCCCATGATGTCAAGCAAAGAGGCACTGAGTTTGAAGATAGGCCTTGAAATGCATCCACAGGTACACCTCCAATTGACTCAAATGATGTCAACTAGCCTATCAGAAGCTTCTAAAGTCATGACATAATTTTCTGGAATTTTCCAAGCTGTTTAAAGGCACAGTCAACTTACTGTATGTAAACTTCTGACCCACTGGAATTTTGATACAGTGAATTATAAGTGAAATAATCTGTCTGTAAACAAATGTTGGAAAAATGACTTGTGTCATGCACAAAGTAGATGTCCTAACCGACTTGCCAAAACTATAGTTTGTTTACAAGAAATTTGTGGAGTGGTTGAAAAATGAGTTTTAATGACTCCAACCTAAGTGTATGTAAACTTCCGACTTCAACTGTATGTATGTATATATGTATGTATGTACGCATGTAGCATTATTTAAGCCTACATGAATACTGTAACATGTGGTTTGAATGCACTGGAATGTACCCACAAATTTCTCTTACGGAAAAATAAGGGGTTTCTAAGTCTTGTGTAGTGGGGGTCAGGCAGTTGTAGCCAGAGCCTTGAGTTTGCACTTACATTCATTATCTAGCTATGTAGCCTATAAAAGGCACTGGACTGGCCATTAGCTAGTTTAACCTAGCTTAACCTCCCATTCCAAAGTCTGAGGTCCCCCAAGAAAAACAATTGCACTACCTTACTGAAGACACTACTTTTTGGTTTGGTGTGTTACCATTACCATGTGTGTGCTTGTGTTTTTGCCTGTGTTCCTGTTGCTAGGAGAGGAAGGGTGTAAAACACCACAGGACAGTATAACAGCTGTTAGGCCAGAGTGGCCATGGAAACAGAAGGAGGGCCATCCACTTGTGCCCCAGTTAAGATAAAAGGACACAGTTTCCAAAATGATTCAGACATTAGTTGACTTAAAGAGAGTGCTGATAAAAAAGAAAAAAAAAAAATAGGGATATTATCACCATAGTTCAGCCTACTTCCACAATTACAAAACAAAGGGACAGTGTTATGAATGGCATGAGTCTCCAGGGTAACATGATAACAGCGGGATTCTCAGCCAACCGTCCACAGATCCAGTTACACTTCACTGCTTAGATGAACAGGGTAATCATTCTCGTGTACCGCACATCGGTCCAAGCAACATAAAGGCACCCTTCCAGCCATCCCGTCATTGAGATCAAGTAAACAACTTGGCCTACACTTTTTAGAACAATAAGTGTTGTTGAGGCAAAGCACTTGAATTTAGGCCAATAGCTTTAAAATGGACCTTAAAACATTCCAATACAATTCACTATGTCGAACTACTAGGCCAACGTGCCATATACAGAAGACACATTATCAGATGTGTGTTGCCCTGTTGGGCTATCTGGCAAAGAAAACACCAACAACTACAGTCCAGAGAGCTAGGTGGTGCTTCCTTCTTATGGAGGAAGGCTGTGACTTTATAGTCTATGCCTGTGTGTAGTCTCAGTCATGACCTTCATCGTCATTCTCCTGTCAGACATGGCAAGGTCATAACCCATATCTCAACGGTCACAAGAGAAACGGAACGTCTGAAGTTGTTTGATACAGTGCATCCGGAAAGCATTCAGACCCCTTAACTTTTTACACATTTTGTTACATTACAGACTTATTCTAAAATGTATTAAATTGTTTCCCCCCTCAATCTACACACAATACCCCATTATGACGATGCAAAAACATTTGAGAAATTTGGGAAAACTTTTTTTTTTTTAAACAACGTAAATCTCACATTTACATAATATTCAGACCCTTTACTCAGTACTTTGTTGAAGCACCTTTGGCAGCAATTACAGCCTTGAGTCTTCTTGAGTATGACACTACTTCTTCCATTTAAGAATGATGGAGGCCACTGCAATCTTGGGGACCTTCAATGCTGCAGAAATGGTTTTGGTACCCTTCCCCAGATCTGTGCCTTGACACAATCCTGTCTCGGCTCTCTACGGACAATTCCTTTGACTTCATGTCTTGGTTTTTGCTCTGACATGCACTGTCAACTGTGAGACCTTATATAGACAGGTGTGTTCCTTTCCAAATCATGTCCAATCAATTGAATTGACCACAGGTGGACTCCAATCAAGTTGTAGAAACACCTCAAGGATGATCAATGGAATCAGGATGCACAAAGCTCAATTTCAAATCTCATAGCAAAGGGTCTGAATACTTATGTAAATAAGGTTTTTTTTTTTTAATATAAATTTGCAAAAATATTTAAAAAACTTTTCTCTTTGTCATTATGGGGTATTGTGTGTAGATTGAGGGGAAAAAAAGATTTATAAAATTTTAGAACAAGGCTGTAACGTAACAAAATGTGGAAAAGGTCAAGGGGTCTGAACACTTTCCAAATGCACTGTATTTGCTTTCTAGATCAGCCCATGTCTATTGTGATGCCTGAAGTGATGTGCCCAGTCCTACCAATGAAGGATAAACAGACAGGTGATTCAGAGAGAATTCCTAAAGCAAATGCAAGTCAAAACATTTCAAAATTACTGCATTCGATTAGCTTGCTTAGACACAGAGGCATTGATAAGGCAAACCAGCACAAGAATCTATGCTGACCATATTATTATTTATTTTTTCCAAGGAGCATGTGTGCGCCTAAATAGAAAGATGTTGGCGCACACAAAAGACATTTAGGAGCACATTGAAAAATTGTTTATGTAATAAAGCTAGAATCCTTTATATTTCTAGGCGCACTGATGCTCCTAAAATTAAAATTCCAGGTCGCACAGCAACATATTTAGGCGCATGTGTGAGTAAAATGGTTGCACTGTAGAGCCCTGACCCAGGAGGAAAAGGAACGTTACAGAGCAGGGATTGAGATGAAGGTCTGAAAGGCATTCGCCCATCGACCAAGTCAGTAGTATTTTGAATGCCCGAAGATTATGATCAAGTATGATCATTTTAAGCTATTTTCCCCTAGACAGGAACCAGAGAAACTAGAAAGACCAGACAACTGGAATAATTAGCAGAACAGGCTCAATTTGCACGACTGCTCAGGTCACTTGCACTGGGCAATAGGGCAACCATTAATGTCAATCCCGGTAGAGCAACTGACACTTCACCACCACTTGACACTGCACAGTGGATATAAAAAGACTAGGATATGTCTATTACTGTAGTTAGGTGAGTTAGTTCGATATGATCACATTACAATCACAAAGCGTCCCGTATCCACATGCAGACAAAATAGCTACCCTTGTGTGTGCAGTGCACAGACTATATCAGTGAACAACTGTGGGGAAAATAGCTTTCCATGGCAACGCTGTCATTGGTTGATTCCCATCGCTTTGTCTAAACATATTGTTATCATGGTTACGCCATGGATTAGCAGTCTGACCGAAGTTGCCCTAAAAAAGACGCAGTAGGCTCTACAAGCCAGGATGTTGAATAAAATTATATTTACACTTACTTTACCAGTTGTACATGCTGTTGATCCTTTTTGGAGGTAGGTGGTGGAGATAGGGTATCCACAGGAAAGGGTTGTTTACCTGACTTTTTGCGGTGTCGGTAGTTTCTGTAACTTGTATTTTCAATCGTTTCAGGCATTGCATGTGTTGCACAATATGTCCATTTACTTTTATCAATAGTTAGCATTGAATTTTTTTTTTTTAAGTTACCTTGCCCAAGAGAGATTTGCGTGGTTATCAAAATGTCATGCCAGGGTAAGCCTACACGAAACACAGACCTTATATGACATCATTCTAAAATCCACAGGAGGCTGCTGAGGGGAGGATGGCTCATAATAAATGGCTGGAACATAGCGAATGGAATGGCATCAAACATGGAAAATATGTTTGATGTAGATGATACTATTCCACTCCCAGCCATTACCACGAGCCCGTACTCTCAAATTAAGGTACCACCAATCTCCTGTGCTAAAATCTCAGATGGAAAATGAATGGTGCAAAAAATTATTGTAACCATTTCCGGGTTTTATGACTCATACTGTGGTACCCAATTGCATCAGTATTGATTTTTTTATATACAACCATATAGAGACCATTGTACTAAAAGTTGGGCAAAGAACACTTCCCTGTGAATACTTTGTCTCAGATCACCTCTTACATAAGCACAAAAATCAGCAGACAACTGGTAAAGTACAGTACCAGTCAAAACTTTGGACACATCTACTCATTTCAGTGTTTCTTTATTTGTACTATTTTCTACATTGTAGAATAATAGCGAAGACATCACAACTATGAAATAACACATATGGAATCATGTAGTAACCGAAAAGAAAATGTGTTAAACAATTCAAAAAACATTTTTTTATTTGAGATTCTTCAAAGTAGCCACCCCTTGCCTTGATGACTGCTTTGCACACTCTTGGCATTCTCTCAAACAGCTTCATGAGGTAGTCACCTGGAATGCATTTCAATTAACAGGTGTGCCTTGTTCATTTGTGGAATTTCTTTACGTCTTAATGCGTTTGAGCCAATCAGTTGTGTTGTGACAAGGTAGAGGTAGTATACAGAAGTTAGCCCTGTTTGGTAAAAGACCAAGTCCATATTATGGCAAGAACAGCTCAAATAAGCAAAGAAAAATGACAGTCCATCATTACTATTAAGACATGAAGGTCAGTCAATGTGGAAAATGTCAAGAACTTTTAAAGTTTCTTCAAGTGAAGTCGCAAAAACCATCAAGCGCCATGTTGGAAAAGCATTCCAGGTGAAGCTGGTTGAGAGAATGCCAAGAGCGTGCAAAGCTGTCATCAAGGCAAAGGGTGGCTATTTTGAAGAATCTAAAATATAACATGTTTTGATTTGTTTAACACTTTTGGTTACTACATGATTCCATGTGTTATTTCATCGTTTGTCTTCACTATTAAAAATAAGGAAAACCCCTTGAATGATTAGGTGTGTCCAAACTTTTGACTGGTACTGTACATTAAAATTAAGTATATTCAAACGTATGACTTTTGATGGGAATGTTCACAAAAAGTGAGCCTGCGTGTTAGAGACGATTCTTTCACTCTCGGATTCGTAGAGGCTATCCGTCGCTCGGCACTACAAGGCTGGTTACAGCAAATAGCATTTCCAGTTAAGCTGCAGTACACTGTACAAGCTGCATGTACAAAACAATATCCACACACGCGTCACTGATAAATACACGCGATCCTGCAGCACCAAAACAAGAGCGCTGGACAAGACTGAGAAGAGATCTGCCTGTGCCAAAAGAAACGCAAGACAATAACTATGGCGCTGAAAGGGTTTTAATTGATTGCAAAGCATGTTGATCCTCGCATCTAGTTACACAGGAAGAATAGTACTGAAGTTACCAATCTAATTAAAATGTCGCTACAATCAATAGTTGTTATTGTTACGGATGAAGTCACAAGCGCGATCGTGCAAGCGTAGCAGGCTAACGACGTTAGATTAATCTGACAAGGAGCTAAATGGCTTTTTAATAGCTAGAAGATATATATTGTTATGTTTGTAAACAAGAATGCTAACGCTAAAACACCAACTTCTAATGGGTTCGTAACTAACGTTACGATTACATACATCCAGCTCAATCACACCAACAAGGATAAACATGACCCAAACAATACATTGGTAACTAGCAACATCATAGCATAGGTGACTGTTGACAAGCTCAAAGGGTTTCGCTATCTAGCTAAGTTCCCAACTAGCATGTGCAAATGCTAACAAAAATATACGTCGAAATATAGCTATGTTTTACCTTTTTCACGTCTCCGCCGTGGGAGACTAGGTTATACACCAAAATAGTAGTTTGTAAAGGAGGTTGAGTCTAGTTAGCTGACGGCACTTTAGTATTTTTAAAGGTCCAAGACCACAGCTGGCTTGCTGTTCGATTTAGGCTAAACCATTCAGTAGCGGTGGGGTGTACTTTGTTGGGCAACGTTAATACAAACCTAAACCGTATATACAAACAGCAATTTATGGATAGATAACTATCATTATATAACGAATACACGTTTCATTCATGTCAATATATGGTATTATCCCGGCTATAGCTCACTGAAAGAAAATATCCACTTCGATATATGACACGTCCATTGTTTACAGTACAAGTACCTCCCTTTCCTTCTCGATGAATGGTAGGCCCTGCTTCACATGGGACTTCTTTGTTTACGGATGTGACGTTTGTGAAAGATGAAATACATTTTTACAAAACATTCAAAAATACATGATGCCACGTACATTGTTTTTTTATATTTTGTATGCTGTGCATGATATCTAAAACGTGTTATCTGGAATCCTTGGGGCGTCCCTACCCTAAAACCCTAACCAAAAATGTATAACTAACCCCTAAGCATGTTACATTACAACTTCAACAGGGGAGGGGTTAGGGACGTCCCATGGATCACAGAGAGCAATAGCCGTGTGTAAAATTCCTTTCACAACTTTACTTGTCATCTCCATTTTTCAAGGATACTCAAAGGCACAGTAAGGACACAACCAGTTGATTTTTTTTTTTTTTACATGTAATTTTTATTTAACTAGGCAAGTGAGTTAAGAACAAATTATTATTTATAATGGCGGCCTACCCCTGCCAAACCTGGACGAAGCTGGGCCAATTGTGCGCCGCCCTATAGGACTCCCAATCATTACTGGATGTGATACAGCCTGGATTCAAACCTGGAACTGTAGTGACGCCTCTTTCACTGAGATGCAGTGCTTTAGACTGCTGCGCCACTCGTCTGTGCTGTGCAGTAAGGTTGTATGGTTTCCTTTGTTTTGTGCTGGTAGGTAAACAATGCAAAAACATATACATGCAAAAGGATTGCTCTGTTTTACGAGCAGAAAAACTATACTGGCCCAATCTCCTTTATGGGCATTGGTGAATGGGCATATTCTGAACTGATCAACCAGGTGGAAATTGTGTGGCTCCTGTGAGGCTGTCAACATTAATTTTGTGAACTTGATTTTCAAATTCACTAAATACGTTAATGTTTTATTGTATTTACCCTATTTATTGCAAGTATTTTTTCTCTCACATCGATTCCAATTCTAAACAATAGAGAACAGTATCATGATGTTAATGGTCAGCATTTTACATTACATGATGTATGTGGACAGCATTTTACATTACATTATGTATGTGGACAGCATTTTACATTATGTATGTGGACAGAATTTTACATTACATGATGTATGTGGCTGCATTTTGCATTACATAATGTATGTGGGTAGCATTTACATTACATGAGCAGGTTGAGAGCTTGGTCTCCACATTGGTGTCCACATCACCAACGAACTATCATGGTCCAAACACACCAAGACAGACGTGAAGGACAATGCCTATTCTCAAGACACTGAAAAGATTTGGCATGGTTCTTCAGATCCTCAAAAAGTTATTCAGCTGCACCATCGAGAGCATCCTGAACGGATGCATCACCGCCTGGTAAGGCAACTGATCGGTCTCCGACCATAAGACACTACAAGAAGGTAGTGCGTACGGCCCAGTACATCACTGGGCCAAGCTTCCTGCCATCCAGGACCTCTATACCAGGCGTGTCAGAGAAAGGCCCTAAAAATTGCCAAAGACTCCAGCCACCCTAGTCACAGACTGTTCTCTCTGCTACCGCACGGCAAGCAGTGCCGTAGTACCAAGTCTAGGTCCAAAAGGCTTCTTAACAGCTTCTACCCCCAAGCCATAAGACTCCTGAACAGCTAATCAAATGGCTACCTGGACTATTTGCATTGACCCCCCCACCCCATTTTTACGCTGCTGCTACTCTCTGTTTATTATCTATGCATATTCACTTTACCTCTACCTACATGTACATATTACCTCAATTACCTCGACTAACCTGTGCCCCCGCACATTGACTCTGTACCGGGACCCCCTGTATATAGGCTCTTTTCTGTTATTTTATTGTTGCTCTTTAATTATTTGTTATTTTTCTATTTTCTTTTTTTATTAGTATTTTTAACATGTTTACATTTTTTTACTTCAATTTATTTTAGTAAATACTTTCTTAACACTTATTTTTCTTAACTGCATTGTTGGTTAAGGGCTTGTAAGTAAGCATTTCACTGTTGTATTTGGCGCATGTGACAAATGCAATTTGATTTGATTTGACATTACATTATTTTCTAACAAGTTATATTTTTCCAAACACTATTTGCTCAGAAACACCTTCAGCAGTGTTTCATGGTAATACCACATTCTTTGTGCAAGAGGGTTAACAATACAAGAACACTATGGTAACAGAGTTCCTCTTTTCCATCCATCATTCTCAAACCCTGTTTAGTGCAATTTGCCATTGCTCTTGTATTGTCAGTTTATTACCCTGAAACAATAACATAATTATTGTAATCAGCAGATATCTGGGCAAATATTGATTTGTAATCATAGTATATTCTGTCTAAACAATGAAACAACAGTGTGCAAAAACAGAACATTCAACAGTCAGGTTTGGTTGCACCAGGGGTGTGAAGGTGAACAGTAAGGCACTGGAGTGACGAACCACCCTTGCTTGGCCGGCTCCCCTCTCTCCACTGGGATTCTCTTCCTCTGACCCTATTACGGTGGCTGAGTCACTGGCTTGCTTGAGCTCTCCCATCCTTCCTGTACTCAGGCTCCTGTGGTGGGAGAGATCTTTGTGGGCTATACTCAGCCTTGTCTCAGGGTAGTAAGTTAGTGGTCTGTTGTTATCCCTATGTTGGTGTGGGGGTTGTGTTTTGGTAAAGTGGGTGGGGTTGGCCCTGTCCGGGAGTAACTTTGGAAAGGGCCCAGTGTCTTCAGAAAGTATTCATACCCCTTGACTTATAAATATATTTTTTTACAAAATTAGTGTTACAGCCTAAATTCAAAATGTATTAAATAGATTTTTTCCCTCAATAATCTATGGAAAATACCCTATAATGACAAATATATTTTTTTTTTATTGAAAATTAAATATAGAAATATCTAATATACATAATGTTACATTCCCCAGTTTCTGTGTTGTGGTTTTGTTTGTATGTGTGTGTTTCAGGATGGCTTCCTGAAATTCCCCCAAGCAGCTGATTGGTCGGCCCCATTGCTAATTGGGGCTGACCCCGCCCTCTCGTCAGAGGATACAGCTGTATCCCATTACAGACTCCTTCTCCAGCTATATAAGCCAGTGTTCTGTTGCTCAGAAGAGAGATTTGGTATGTCCTATGTTGGTTGTTGCTAAGAGAGATTTGAGAGAGATTTGAGAGAGAGAGAGAGAGAGAGAGAGATATTTTAAGTGTTGTGTAGCTGCTGTGTAGCTGCTGATTCTGAGGTATGTGTGTGTGCCAATGGGATGCAGTGGTTTTGATTATTGAAATTGTTTACTTACGTTTGTGTTCTGTTTCATTTGTTCCCAGGGGGGGAGGGGAAGGCACCTAGTGTGAAGGATGGTTTTGTTATCTTTTTAACAAAAATATATGCCTTATAGAAATAGGACATGTTAATCACAAAACATAGCATGACTGCAGAAAAGCCGGATATCTGGATCCTGTGTGCTGTGAGGCTGGGACCAGCCTGGGCACTACCGATAGGCTAGCAAGTTTAAACCACGCTAAGCCTCTACTGTGACAGGCCAACTCTAAAGTTGGAACTACATCTGTCACAGTATAAAAGATGTCTGTACTATTTCAGTCAGTTCTCTGCTTTACCCTGCGTGGTGATACAGTGAACCTGTATATATGAAAATTGCATTTATCACTTGTGTTAAATAAATATAATTAAAGTATATTCGGTGACTCAATCACATTTTATCCTGATACCAGATTCGATTGACGCAACCTTTTACACTAGGGAGTGCTTAGGCAAGAGCCCTGCGGGCATACATAATCCGTAGTATTTACTGTCTATACACACTAGGTAAGACCTGGGTGGACCACCCCCTGTATTTTGGTTAGCGCACCAGGTGGTGCTAAAGGGTTAGGTAAGTAGTGGGTAGGCAGGTAAGGTAGGAGAGGGGGCTTTGACATTTACTTTCTTTGCTTTGGTTCCGTTCAGCCCCTTTTCCCAAAATTTACTGTGTGAAGGACTAAATAAATTCCCAGTAAATAGTAAATTTTCTGCCTTTGTCATCCTTACTCGCACTTATAATCCCATACCTCTTTCACTCCACGGGGAGTTGAGATGTAGCAGGGTGTTGCGTTCCCTCTTCCTAGAGGCGTACGTAACACAAGTATTCACATCCCTGAGTCAATACTTAGTAGAAGCACCTTTGGCAGCGACTACAGCTGTGACTTTCTGGGTAGGTCTCTAAGCCGTGTTCACATTGGCAGTTTGAAGTGACCCAAATCCTATTTGAATCTTATTTTTCCTGCAGTCTGAACAGCCTTCGTAGGTGGTTTGAAGTCCCATACAAATTGGATTCCTGGCCATGTGACTTGTGATTTTAAATGCCCTCAAATGCTTTTTAGACTGTTATTCCACATATCTTGTTGCTTGTTAGCTACTCGGGTGACAGTTTGACAAGTTGGATCTTATCCTTTGAGGCTTTAAAAGTGTTCTTCCACTATGATTTTAAACATTCAAATCAACTGGGAAATGTCCGTGGCAGGCATTGTCACTTTAGCTTGCTACCTGTTACGGGATTTTTATGAATAAATTACTAAAATATGTATACATTTGACTTAGTAGTATTCTGTTTAGTTATAATTCTATGTTACTGTATGGATGAATGAACCTATGAATCATAATGCTGAATATGTGTTCCTTGTTAGAAAGAATGGAGTTATCTTCAGACAGGCTGGAATGATGTGTTCTTTACAGGAAATTCCGTCTCTACCCAGGGAGGGGAGAGACCTTGGGTTGTTTGCAGGTTTAACAGGTGACATTATTATATAACCTGATGTAAATTGTACTATGATCAGTACTCTCGAGAATAAACACGATTGATTGATTTTGAGACTGGTTTCTGTTCATTTAATGCTGATAAGTATCTTACAAATTCGTATGTATGGGCAGAGTGTTTTAATTGAATTGGTTAATAAACATATAGGAATTAAATTCCTTTAACACTACCTGACTTCTGAGTGAAAGGAAGCACCACCACCACTCAGCCTACACTACTGCTCTCACACACACACACACACACCACTGTCATTACTATGACAACTAGCATAGCCTTATCAGCAAATGACTTCTGTCTGAACACACACCTGATTTAGTCACTTGTAACTTGAGGTTTGGATAGTCAGTATTCCAAAACAGATTAAAGCATTAAGGCCTGCGTTGTGAACAAGGCTTAAGAGCTTTCCACACCTGGATTGTGCAACATTTGCCATTTATTATTTTAAACATTCTTCAAGCTCTGTCAAATTGGTTGTTGATCATTGCTAGACAACCATTTCCAGGGCTTGCCATAGATGTTCAAGTAGATTTAAGTCAAACCTCAGGAACATTCACTGTCTTCTTGGTAAGAAACTCCAATGGATATAGATTTGAACTTGTGTTTTAAGTCAGTGATTCTCGACCCTGGTCCTCCAGTACCCCCAACAGTACACGTTTTTATTGTAACCCTGGACAAACACACCTGATTCAACTTGTCAATTAATCATCAATCCCTCAATGAGTTGAATGAGGTGTGTTTGTCCAGGGCTCCAACGAAAATGTGTACTGCTGGGGGTACTGGAGGACCAGGGTTGGCAAACACCTGTTGGTGCTGCTGATAGACTTTCTGCTGTTCTGTCTGCGGCTATGGAATCCTAACCTGTTCACCGGTCGTGCTACCTTGTCCTGGACATCTATAACCAATATGATTTTTACTTGACCTTAATGGTCATCTATAAATGTTTGAATATCTTGAACGATCTGTCCTTAATGGCTATGTACTCTTACAATCTCCACCCGGCACAACCAGAGCCTGGTTTCTTCCTAGGTTCGAGCTTTTCTAGGGAGTTTTTCCTAGCCACCGTGCCTCTATATTGCTTGCTCTTTGGGGTTTTAGGCTCAGTTTCTGTAGAAGCACTTTGTGACAACTGCAGATGTAAAAAGGGCATTATAATACATTCTATTGATTGAACTGCACAGGTTGGTGCTTATGGGTCCTTTTACATGGAAATGTCCCACTACAAATGAGTCACTTAGCCCCAAAAACATTTATTTATATTAGGAATAGTTCTGTATCCTTTATTTCTTCTAATGTAATCACATGAGCGACAGGTGTGCTCAAGTCCAAAATACCCTTGTTGAACTTTAAAGTTCTTTCGCCAGGTGAAGTACCTCATGTATTCTTCATTATTCTGGTCGAGAAAGAGAAGCTTCTTTGCCAGCTCCTCTGTAGAGGAGAAATCATTCACATGGATGAAAGAGTCCCTTGGGATAAATTGCTCGTAGTTGTCCCTGGATGGACCGAGAACAACGGGCACTGCTCCCATCTTCATAGCATTGAACAGCTTCTCTGTAGCATAGTCTGTAGATGGAGTTTTCAAACGCCAGGTAGAATTTACAGCTGGACAGCGTCTTTGAGTACTCTTCATTTTCTAGGTATCTACTAAAATGTCTCCCATAGGCCTCTACTTTGACATGCCTACTGAGCTCGTTGAACACCTGTACCCTCTTGTAGTTTGGGTTCCAGTTGCTCACTACCCAGCAGACTAATTTGTCCTTCTTGGGCAGCTCAAAGATTTTATCCTCACTGGTTACCTCAACAAGTGACCCATATGGAACCTTGATTTCAGAATCCAGTCGATAACTCGCAGTCAAATTGAACAAGTGGTCAACACCAGGGATCCTGTTTGTATTAGCCGGTGATTCTCCATTCCACCACACCCATTTCTGGAACCATGGACGTTGCTCTTGGGGCATGTTCTTCAGGTCTCCATGGATGTCTCTATGGTGGAAGATGACACCGTGCGCCTTGCTGTAAAGGTTTTTATCCACTGTTAGGTGACAGCCTTTGATGTTAAAGTAGGCACAAGAGTCTATGTCAAAGGCGTGACCAAATGGCCACATCCAGATCAAAATGATAGTGTCTGTGTCTCCGTCATCATCGGCCTGAATGGCTGTCTGGGCATGGTGTGTTTTTTGCCCTGTGTGGTTCCCTGCCATACTTACTTGAGGGCAAGGAGAACAACCAGCCTTCCACTCGTGGGATGCCTGGTCAGTTGGGCATGAATGGAACTTGATCTGGGGTTTGTAGTAAATTAAGAATATTCCCACGAAGCACGCCATAAAAAAACAGCCAATCAGAACAGGCCGTAGAACCCCCTGGGAAGCCGGAGTGGACATACCTTGACCCTTTGAAAGAGAAAAGAGACCAATCAAAACCACTCTAGCATATCAACAACAACTAGAAAAGTATTTATGGATGTGAAATACATTATAATAATGGTAGTGACTGGTTATAGCTGAAAAAGTAGTTAAATAGAAAGATTGATTGAATGTATTATATAGAATTTATATTGGAATCTTAATGTGACAAAAATAATTTGTGTTATAAAAAAAGTTACATTTTCAAATTCTCCTACAAATCACAAGCAGGTAAGACGTTTTGATGTCTATATTGTGTCAGAAAGAGCAGATGATGTAATTCCAAATCACTTGTCCTTGCCATACAACTCTTAAAATGACCCCTTGAGCTACTATATATTTGAAGATAAAACTTTTTGGCACAATTAATGGGAAAGGGGGATACCTACAACGGAATGACTCAACCAAAATGTGTTCTGCATTTAACCCAACAACTCTGAATTACAGTGATCCCATCCATGCACTCCCCACGTTAACTCAACACTCAAAGAACAGTAATATATTTAAATAGAAAATATGCCATTCTGTTCTTTTGAAATGCATTTTCTTAAATTCATGACGCTCATTAAGACCTGTCTTTAACAAATTAATTATCTTTGTGACAGGGTTTATTTAATTGATTTTAACACTTGAATTGTGTTTTTTCTTCATTTGCACGTATAGCCTGCAGTTACATAAACAAATGAAAATGCTATTGTGTCCTTTCATATACATTTTCTTCAATATTCTAATGTTACCTAATACCTTCATAAACACAATTAAATGATAGGATATATTAAATGTATTCATTAGACTGTTATAATGTTGACTTTCAAAGGATGGCCGAAGGGGGTCCAAGGAGGTCAGGCTTTTCTAGTGTTAAGCGCTAGAGCTGGTGACATTAATTAATTTCAGCAAGCACGTTAACTATTTTATATGACAATACACCAGGGAACAAAGATATGCATCACTAGTGAAATTAAGGCTAACATTAGGTGTCGTTCAGTGCTGTTGATAAATTCAGCATTCATGAGGACAGTGATTATCCTGTATGACGATGTATACAGTATGTACAGCAAACAGTGTACAACAGGGATGGACAACTGCAGTCCTCAGGGACCTGATGATTGGTGGCACACTTTTTCCCCAGCACTAGCTGACACACACCTGACTCTAATCTACTAACTTATATGGAATTGTTTTAAGAATGTCATACCAAGGATCATTTAGCTATTTGGTTTAGAATTTGATTTAGAAGACCTCTTGAAGTATAAAAAAATATATTAAAATAAAAAAATATATAAAAAAATATATTAAAATATATATATTTTTTTTATTTGGCCTTACTGCTAATAGCCCATATAAACAATAACAGATTCACTAAGTGGAAGAGAGCGTACCGAAAAACTCCAAAATGAAGTGTTCTGAAGTATCTGAGAGATATAAGACAGATCAGATTTTTCTTTTTTTTCTTTTACATTAACCCCTTATTCTTGGAACGAAACAGTTTCCATATACGGTGCCTTCAGAAAGTATTCAGACCCCTTGACTTTTTCCACATTTTGTTACATTACAGCCTTATTCTAAAATTCAATCATTTTTAAAAATCAATCTACACACAATATCCCATAATGACAAAGCAAAAACAGCTTTTTATAAATTGTTGCTAATTTATTAAAAAAACAACAACTGAAATATCACATTTACATAAGTACCCTATAATCAGTACTTTTTTGAAGCACCTTTGGCAGCGATTACAGCATTGAGTCTTGGGTATGACGCTACAAGCTTGGCCCACCTGTATTTGGGGAGTTTCTCCCATTCTTCTCTGAAGATCCTTTCAAGCTCTGTCAGGTTGGATGGGGAACGTTGCTGCACAGCTATTTCAAGGTCTCTCCAGAGATGTTCGATCGGGTTCAAGTCCGGGCTCTGGCTGGGCCACTCAAGGACATTCAGAGACTTGTCCCGAAGCCTCTCCTGCATTGTCTTGTCTTGTCTCCTGAGCGCTCTGAAGCAGGTTTTCATCCAGGATCTCTCTGTACTTTGCTCTGTTCATCTTTCCCTTGATCCTGACAAGTCTCCCAGTCCCTGCCGCTGAAAAAACATCTCCACAGCATGATGCTGCCACCATGCTTCACTGCAGGGATGGTGCCAGGTTTCCTCCAGATGTGACACTTGGCATTCAGGCCAAAGAGTTCAATCTTGTTTTCATCAGACCATAGAATCTTGTTTCTCGTGGTCTGAGAGTCTTTCCAAGTGGACGGTCATGTGCATTTTACTGAGGACTGGCTTCCATCTGGCCACGCTACCAAAAAGGCTTGATTGGTGGAGTGCTGCAGAGATGGTTGTCCTTCTGGAAGGTTCTCCCATCTCCACAGAAGAACTCTAAAGCTCTGTCAGAGTGACCATCAGGTTCATGGTCACCTCCCTGGCCAAGGCCCTTCTCCCCCGATTGTTCAGTTTGGCCGGGCGGCCAGCTCCAGGAAAAGTCTTGGTGGTTCCAAACATTCTCAATTTAAGAATGATGGAGGCCACTGTGTTTTTGGGGACCTTTAATGCTGCAGAAATGTTTTGGTTCCCTTCCCCAGATCTGTGCCTCGACACAATCCTGTCTCGGAGCTCTACGGACAATTCCTTCAACCTCATGGCTTGGTTTTTGCTCTGACATGCACTGTCAACTGTGGGACATTATATAGACAGATGTGTACCTTTCCAAATCATGTCCAATCAATTGAATTTACCACAGGTGAACTCCAATGAAGTTGTAGTGTAATGTGTATGCTGGGAGTCGAGGACCAAGTACAGGGAGTGCAAAGGTAATAATAAGTAGACCATAATACAAAACAAGAAACCTGAAAAGCGTACAAACATGAAACAGAGACAATAACGCCTGAGGAAAGCACCAAAGGGAGTGACCGATATAGGGGAGGTAATCAGGAAGGTGATGGAGTCCAGGTGAGTCTCATGCCTTATGATTAATGATACGTGGTGTGATCATAACAACATACAGGAACTCAAGTCCTTTTGTTCACCTGACCTAGAATTCCTTACAATTAAATGCCGACCGCATTATCTACCAAGAGAAATCTCTTCGATTATAATCACAGTTGTGTATATCCCCCCCAAGCAGACACATCGACGTCCCTGAAAGAACTTCATTGGACTCTATGTAAACTGGAAACCACATATCCTGAGGCTGCATTTATTGTAGCTGGGGATTTTAACAAGGCTAATCTGAAAACAAGGCTCCTTAAATTTTATCAGCATATCGAATGCGCGACCCGGGCTGGCAAAACCCTGGATCATTGTTATTCTAACTTCCGCGATGCATACAAAGCCCTCCCCCGCCCTCCTTTCGGAAACTCTGACCACTACTCCATTTTGTTGCTCCCAACCTATAGACAGAAACTAAAACAGGAAACGCCCGTGCTCAGGTCTGTTCAACGCTGGTTCGACCAATCGGAATCCACGCTTCAAGATTGCTTCCATCACGTGGACTGGGATATGTTCCGCATAGCGTCGGACAATAACATTGATGAATACGCTGATTCGGTGAGCGAGTTTATTAGCAAGTGCATCGGTGAGCTGTACCCACAGCAACTATTAAACCTTCCCCAACCAGAAACCGTGGCTTGATGGCAGCATTCGCGCAAAACTGAAAGCGCGAACCACTTTCAATCAGGGCAAAGCGACCGGAAACATGACCGAATACAAACAGTGTAACTATTCCCTCCGCAAGCCAATCAAACAAGCTAAGCGTCAGTATAGAGACGAAGTAGAGTCACAATTCAACGGCTCAGACACAAGAGGTATGTGGCAGGGTCTACAGTCAATCACGGACTACAAAAGAAAAACCAGCCCCGTCGCGGACATTGATGTCTTGCTCCCAGACAAACTAAACAACTTCTTTGCTCGCTTTGAGGACAATACAGTGCCACCGACACAGCCCGCTACCAAAACCTGCGGGCTCTCCTTCACTGCAGCCAACGTGAGTAAAACATTTAAACGTGTTAACCCTCGCAAGACTGCCGGCCCAGACGGCATCCCTAGCCGCGTCCTCAGAGCATGCGCAGACCAGCTGGCTGGTGGGTTTACGGACATATTCTATCAATCCTTATCCCAGTCTGTTGTTCCCACGTGCTTCAAGAGGGCCACCATTGTTCCTGTTCCCAAGAAAGCTAAGGTAACTGAGCTAAATGACTATCGCCCCGTAGCACTTACTTCCGCCATCATGAAGTGCTTTTTTTATTTTTATACTTTGTTTTTATTGTAGGAACACAAAGAAAGTACAAATAAAGTAAAATAAAAGAACAACAAAAAAGATCTGTCAGTTACAGTGCACTTCACACCTTCATCATATTAGTTACATTGACATCTTTGAATTAGACCTTTTCCAAGTACGAAACCCATTTTTCCCAGTATTCTTGACCTCTCTCCTGTTGAGTTCTTAAAGCAAAGGTCATACGCTCCATGTGGGGTATTTCTTCTACAATGTCTATCCATTGTGTCACTGTGGGAGGGTCTTTTTGTAGCCATTTCCTAGTGATAGCCTTTTTACTGGCTGCCAGTAGGACCTTCAAGAGGTACTTTTCTCTATTGTGTAAGTTATCAGGTATTTCACCCAAGTACAAAGAAATGAATGTTTGTTCTATGTCAAATCCCATTATTTTTTCCAATGTTAGATCTTATTTCTCCCCAGTAAGTTTCGATTGCGGGGCAGGACCAAAAGATATGAGAGTGGTCCGCCCTCAATAGACCGCATTCTCTCCAACAAGGGTGTAGTGAGCCAGTCTGTTTTGATTTCAGTTTAGGTGTTATGAAGAAACGTATAACATTCTTCCAACAGAATTCTCTCCATGACCTTGAATTGGTGGAGCTTTGTTGAGTCTCTAATATGTTCAACCATGTTTCATCAGTTATTTTAATGTTAAGCTCCTCCTCCCATTTCTTTTTAATACAGTTTGTAGAATGTTTCTTTGAGGATTGAATACCCAAGTAGAGATTTGAAATCGTTTTTTTGTTACTCCCCAAGTTGTATGCGTTAGTGAATACTTGGATTAATTTTGGAGGTGCTCGAGGGTCAGTCACTTTTATCTCCCTTAAAACCTTTCAGTGCTACCCATCCCGGATCCGGGAGCATCCTCATCAAAAAAGCTGTCTAGCATAGCCTAGCCTAACGGGACAGGGATATCATATAATATAATTTCATGAAATCACAAGTCCAATACAGCAAATGAAAGATAAACATCTTGTGAATCCAGCCATCATTTCCGATTTTTAAAATGTTTTACAGCGAAAACACAATATGTATTTATATTAGCTAACCACAATAGCCAAACACACAACGACATGTTTTCACCATGTTTCCACTGCATAGGTAGCTTTCACAAAACCCAGAAATAGAGATAAAATTAATCACTAACCTTTGGACAACTTCATCAGATGACAGTCTTATAACATCATGTTATACAATACATTTATGTTTTGTTCGAAAATGTGCATATTTAGAGCTGCAAATCGTGGTTATACATTGTGAATACGTAGCAACAATTCACCAAAATCTCCGGAGATATTTTGGACAGTCACCTAATCTAACCAAAGAACTCATCATAAACTTTACATAAAAATACTTGTTGTATGGCAAATGAAAGATACACTGGTTCTTATTGCAACCGCTGTGTTAGATTTTTTAAAATAACTTTACTACAACATACATCATGCATTATTGTGAGACAGCACTCACCTATTCTCCGCAGTGTTGGAGCCAACATATTCCACAAAAATACGAAATAACATCATAAATATTCTCTTACTTTTGCTGATCTTCCATCAGAATGTTGTGCAAGGAGTCCTAGTTCCAGAATAAATCATTGTTTGGTTTTCGAATGTCCATTTCTTCTGTCGAATTAGCAACTTTGGCTAGCCATGCGGAGCTCATGTGTTCAAGAAATGTTTGCGCATGGAACGAAAAATTCCAAAAGTCCTACTTTATGATGTTTCTCATATGTATCAAATAAAATCAGAGCCGGAGCAATTCGTCGTGTATACCGAACTTCTTTTCAGAAGACAATGTGAGGTTCCCCGGCGCGCAGATGAAAACTGACAGAAAAGCAGACCTGTCACTCCAAAAGCTCTTATTCGGCCTCACATCAAGCTAGACACCCCATTCAACCTTCTACTGCCTGTTGACATCTAGTGGAAGGCGTATGAAGTGCATACAGATCCATAAATAAAAGCCAGTTGAATAGGCAGGCCCTGACACAGAGCCTCATTTTCAGAATTTTCACTTCCTGTATGGAAGTTTGCTGCCAAATGAGTTCTGTTTTACTCACAGATATAATTCAAACAGTTTTAGAAACTTCAGTGTTTTCTATCCAATAGTAATAATAATATGCATATTGTATGATCTAGAACAGAGTACGAGGCCGTTTAATTTGGGCACGATTTCTTCCAAAGTGAAAACAGCGCCCCCCTATTAAGAAGATGAA